>NW_006922453.1:438689-440380 GCF_000298275.1 Orycteropus afer afer
TTCTGCTGTGCATGGGGTCGCTCTGAGTCAGAAACGACTCGACTGCACTTAACAACAACAACAACATTATTAATAATACACTCAAGTAAAATCTTACTGAAGATAATTCAAAAACAGTTACAGCAGTACATAGAGAAGTTCCAGAAAGGAAAGCTGTATTCAGAAGGGGATATGGTACAAGGGATATCATTCCTGATGTTAGACGGATCTTGGCTCAAAGCAAAGAATGCCAGAAAGATGTATACTTGTGTTTTATTGACTATACAAAAGCAATCGATTGTGTGGATCACAACAATTTGTGGATAACATTAAGAAGAATGGGAATTCCAGAACACTTAATTGTACCCATGAGGAACCTGTACACAGATTAGGAGGCTGTCATTTGAACAGAACAAGGGAATATTGCATGGTTTAAGATCAAGAAGGGAGGGAGTCAGGGTTATATCTTCTCACCATATTTATTCAACCTGTATGCTGAGCAAATAATCCGAGAAGCTGGAGTACATGAAGAACAGCATGTCATCAGAATTGGAGGAAGGCTCATCAGCAACCTGAGATATGGAGACAACACAAGTTTGCTTGCTGAAAGTGAGGATGACTTGGAACACTTACTGATGAAAATTAAAGACTGCAGTTGGCAGTATGGATTATACCTCAATATAAAGAAAACAAAAATCCTCACAACTGGACCAAGGAGGATCATCACAATAGGTAGAGAAAAGATTGAAGTTGTCAAAGACTTCATTTTGTTTGGTTCTACAATCAATGTCAATGGAAGCAGCAGTCAGGACATCAAAGGGTGTATTGCATTGGGCAGATATGTTCCTAAAGACTTCTGTCAAATGCTGAAGAGCAAACATGTCTCCTTGAAATCTAAGGTGAGCCTAACCCAAAGCATGATAATTTCAATCAGGTCATATGCATGTGAGAACAGGAAGACCAAAGAAGTGTTGGTGCTTCTTAGTTGTGGTATTGGCAAAGAATGCTGAAAGTGCTAAGAATTGCTAATATAACTAACAAATATTTCCTGGAAAAGTGCAGCTGGAATGCTCCTTGAAAGCAAGAATGGTCAGACTGTGTCTCATTTACTTTGGTCATGCTGTCAGAGGGATCATTCTCTGGAGAAGGATGTCATTCTTGGTAAAGTGGAGGGTCAAAGAAAAAGGGGAAGGCCCTCAACAGAATGGATGGACAAAATGGCTACAGTGATGTACTCTGATATAATAGGGATTGTGATGTTGGCACAGGACCAGGCAGTGTTTTGTTCTGCTGTACATAGGGTCTTTATGAGTTGGAGATGGCTTGATGGCATCTAACAACAACAACCAAACCAAAAAAATAAAATGTTGTTGTTGTTAGATGCTGTCGAGTCATTTTCAACTTATAGTGACCCCATGCACAGCAGAACGAAATACCGCCTGATCCCAAGCCAGCTCCCTTATCTTTGCTATAGTTGAGCCCATTGTTGCAGCCACCATGTCAATCCAACTCGTCAAAGGCTTTCCCCTTCTTTGTTGACTCTCCACCTTACCAAGCATGACATCCTTCTCCAGGGAATGGTCCCCTCTGACAACATGATCAAAGTAGGTGAGAAAAGTCTGGCCATTCTCACTTCCAAGGAGCATTCTGGCTGCACTTCCTCCAGGACAGATCTGTTAGTTCTTTTAGCAGTCCATGGTACTTTCAGCATT
>NW_006922453.1:441480-451894 GCF_000298275.1 Orycteropus afer afer
CCTTTCTTTGGAATGGGCACAAATATGGATCTCTTCCAGTCAGTTGGCCAGGTAGCTGTCCTCCAAATCTCTTGGCATAACTGAGTGAGTGCCTCCAGTTTGGCAACTGTTTGTTGAAATATCTCAATGGGTATTCTGTCAATTCCTGGAGTCTTGCTCTTCACCAATTCCCTCATTGCAGCTTTGACTTCCTCCTTCAGTACCATTTGTTCTAGATCATATGCCACCACTTGAAATGGATGAAGATCGATTAGTTCTTTTAGGTACAGTGACTCTGTGTATTCCTTCCATCTTCTTTTGATGTTTCCTGCATTATTCAATATTTTGCCCTTAGAATCTCTCAATATTGCAACCTGAGGCTCAAATTTTTTCTTCAATTCTTTCAGCTTGAGAAATGACAAGCATGTTCTTCCCTTTTGGTTTTCTAACTCCAGGTCTTTGCACATTTCATTATAATAATTTGCTTTGTCTTCTAAAGCTGCTCTTTGAAATCTTCAGTTCAAATATTTTATCTTGTCATTTCTTCCATTTGCTTTAGCTACTCTCTGCTCAAGGGCAAGTCTCAGAGTCTTTTCTGTCATCCATTTTGGTCTTCTCTTCTTTTGTTGTATTTTTAGTGACCTTTTGCTTTCTTCATGGATGATGCTCTTGACATCATCCGACAATTCTTCTGTTTTTTGGTCATTGGTGTTCAGTGCATCAAATGTATTCTTTAGAATACATAAATTCAGGAGGGATATATTCAAGATCACATTTTGACTCTTGTGAACTTGTTTTAATTGTCTTTAACTTCAAGTTCAACTTGCATATGAGCAGTTGATAGTCTGTTCTACAATCAGCTCCTGGTCTGGTTTTGGGTGAAGATATTGAGCTTTTCCATCACCTCCTGCCACAGATGTAGTCATTCTGATTCCTGTGTGTTCCCTCTACTGAAGTCCACATGTACAGCCACCATTTGTACTGTTCAAAAAATGTGTTTGCAATGAGTAAGTCATTGGTCTTGTCAAATTCTACCATGTGAGTTCCAGCATTATTTCTGTCAGCAGGCCAAATTTTCCAACTACCGGTGATTCTTCTTTGTTTCCAACTTTTGCATTCCAGTCACCAGTGATAATTAACACATCTTGATTGCATGCTCAGTCAATTTGATAAAATTCTTAAATTTCATCATCTTTGGCTTTGGTTGTTGGTGCATAAATTTGAATAATAGTAGTATTAATGGGTCTTCTTTGTGGGCATATGGATATTATCCTACTACTGACAACATTGTATTTCAGGGCAGATCTTGAAACATCCTTTGTGATGATGAATGCTATGCCATTTCTCTTTAAACTGTCATTCCCAGCATAGTAGATCATATGGTTGTCTGATTCAAACTGGCCAAAACCAGTCCATTTTTGCTCACTAATTCCTAGGATATCAATCTTTTTGCATTCCATTTCATTTTTGACAACTTCCAAATTTTCCTAGATTCATACTTCATACATACCATGTTCCAATCATTAATGGATGTTTGCCAGTGTATCTTCTCAATTTGAGTGGTGTCACATTAGATAATGGAGGTCTCGAAAGCTTTACCTTATCCATATGATTAAGGCTGGTTTTACTCTAATAATGCAGCTCTTGCCCAGTCCTACTTTGAGAGTTTTCTAAGCTAAGTGACTCATCTTTCTCCTCTTTATTGGATAATGTTTCTAGACTATTCATAAAAAATTGTGCAGTAATGTATCAGACAGTGTTTCTCTGCTATTCTTAAAGTTTTCCTTTGAATAGTAATTTGGCCAATTCTTTGAGAAGTGGATGGCCTCTTTTTTTCTTCCTAGTCTGTCTCAGTCTGCAAGCTGGGCTGATACCTATGCACTGTGTGCAACCCACTAGGTTTGAAACACCAGTGGAACTTCCTCAAGACTCACAGCAACATGCCACCACAGTAGGACAAACTGACAGACAATTTTGTCTCACTTAGCTGTTGGAAACCTCTCCAACCACCCTTACTTGGATCCATGCGGCTGACCCCTTGATATATTCCAGTCCCCTTTGCCTTTTCTGTCACCTTGCTTTTCTGCTTTGCTGCTTGTGGGGCATGGCCTGGGTTCCCTCTCTTCACCTGGATCCCTGCAGCTGACTCCCTGATCTGTTCTTGTCCCCTTTGCCTTTTCTGTCCTCTCCCTGCTTTCCTGCTTTGCTGCTTGTGGTGCATGACCTGGTAAATACACACAATCAAATGCTATGCAACCTTGAAGAATAATGTAGAATCTGCATAACATTGTATAACATGGATGAACTTGGAAGACATTGTGCTGAGTGAAATAAGTCAATCATAGAAGGACAAATATTGTATTAGTCCATTATTGTAAAAAGTCAAGGAAAAGCTTATATATGGAAGGAAATTTTCTTTGTTGGTTAAAAGGGGTGGGACCGGTAGGGAAAGAACACTGTGAGACAGGTAGAGACAAGTATTTTTTTGGGTGAAGGGAAAGGCACTGTTCCAAATGTGGGTGATCAACATGATGGCATTAAGTAAGAGGTGCATGGGGGTACAGACAAAAAAGATGAGCCTTTTTGCACATACTGTATTGTGCTGTCAGTGATGGCAAACATTTATATATGAGTTGATTGATGAATGGACAGACTGAACTATTAGATATGTCTATGCAGGAGAAGTTTGTCCATGACCATATTTAGTGTTGGCAGACAATGTTTCTGGCAAGTGTATTTGTGTGTTCTGTAAGAATTTCCAGGTATAGAGTAAAGCTGACAAGGGACAAGGTATTAGTCACTTCTTGGCCACAGTCAGCTACTCAGAGGGAGTGAATAGTTGTACCTGTGTTCTCAGGACCATGGTCTCAGGGACATCAAACTCAATTGGCATAACATACAACACAAAACTTCCTTCTTGGGAAAGTAGCGACTAAGATCTTAAAAGCTTGCAAGCTGCCATCTAGATGCAACAATTGGTCTCTCCTCATCCAGAGCAAGAAGAATGAAGAAAACCAAAGATACATGGAGACAATTAGTCCAAGGGACTGGTATACTATGTGATCCTCAGTCTATATGACTATGAGATCAGAAGAACTAGATGGTGCTCAGGTATAACTGTCAACCACTCGGGGGGGGCGGGGGAATCTATGTAGGAGATCCTGGATAGCATGGAGAACAGTATGGAAAAAAACTCAAAATCAGAACTTGAAAGGGACCAGGTTTACTATTCTGATAGAGTTTGGTGAAACCCCTGAGACTGTGCCCCTAGCTGCCATTCAGGTCTAGAATTGAACCCACTCCTATGGCTTCCATCAAAACAAAAGACAGGCATATGAGCTGAACATTTACACAAGGTAGATACATTCTTTGGGAAGATCAATCATGGGAGAATAGAAGGCCTGTATATGCACAGGGAGACAGTTCGGGGTGCAGGAGTACATGGGCGGAAAGAACACAGGGAAGATGTAACTATGGGGAGGAAATGGAAAGAGAGCTGTTGCATTGTGGGAAGTTGCACTCAAGGTCATGAGACGAAGTGTATGTGAACTGCTGTATGGAACATGAATTTGTTCTGTAAAATTTCACCCAAATCACAATAAAAATAAAAAATAATAACTAAAAAAACCACTCCCCTTTGATGTTAATTCATGAGTATTATTTCCTTATTTACTAAGAACTGTCATTATGTATTTAACACATTTTTCCTTCTCTTACAGATTGCAAAATTTCAGAAAAATCATTTTAAAATTTTAATGTAATGAATGCGTTTCAACTGGAGAGCAGGGAATTTTTCTCCAAATATTTTCTTTCCCCGTTTATTTTTTTCCACATACTTATCATTAAGTATTTTACCTCTATATAATGTGTACAGGAAAATAATTTTTTCTGTGTCTCTCTCTCTATATATAAATAATCCCATGAGAAATAATTTTAACTTGAAATGAATATCAATTTACTATATTTTTGAAGTTCATGTTTCACTGACAAATCTATTCTGTCATTGCACAATTTAAAAATGTATTTTAATAACTAATGTTAGTTATAACTGTCAGTATAGTACCTATTTTTGGCATCAAAAAGGTTTCTTATTAGGGACAGTGTGAATAACGAATAACCTAAATTGTAAATTAACTTCAGTTAGGTTATAGTACATAGTAGATTTTAAGAATTCAATAAATTTTGAATTTGAATATTTACCTTACATTATTCCTACTACAAAAGTAAAATAAAAAATAACCTTTATATTGTATTAAAGATTTTATTATAATGAGTTTTATGTTTTCAATGGGAGCTCTGGTGGCCTAGTGACTAAGACATTTGACTGATAACCAGAAAGCTGGCAGTTCAAACCCTCCATCCACTCCTCAGAAGGAAAGATGGGCAATCTACTTCTGTAATGATACCACCTCGGAAACACAAGGAGGGGTTGCTATGAGTTGGATCTGACTCAATCACACTGAGTTTTATTTATTTATTTATTTTTTTTCAGTTTATGTTTTCAATAGGTTGTTGTTGTTGTTGTTGTTTGCCGTCGAGTCAGCCCCGACTCATAGCGACCCCTCCTTGGATTTCCGAGGCAGTATCACTACGGAAGTAGGATTGCCCAACCTTTCAATAGGTAGTTATGTAAATATCTCCTGTTAAACTGACTCGAACTCATGGCGGCCATAGGTACAACAAAACAAAGTGTTGTCTGGTCTTGCATCATCTTCAGTACCACTAGAATCTTTGAATTCATCGTAGTGGCTACTGTGCAAGTTCATCTCATTAAGGGTCACTCTTTTCCTCATGGGGCTTCTACTTCACCAACATGTCTTCCTCTAGCAATTGATTACTTCTGATGATATGCCCAAAGTAAGCAAATTGTACATTATTATCTTGCAATCTACAGGGCTTCCGTTGGCTAATTTTCAGAAATACACCCCTAAGGTATTCTTCTTAGTTTGTCTTAGTCTGCAAGCTCCACTGAAACCTGGTATTTGACATACCAGTCATACAACTTCCAACATCATAGCATCGTGCAAGCTCCCAGAGTATAATAGTGACAGATAGTAGACATGGTGGTCATACCAAAGTAACTGGTTAAATCTTCTCCTGTTGGCATAGCTACTACTAACTGTTTGGCACTTCATAAAAACTAGATACTTGCACAATAGCCATGTGATTTCTCTACTGTTCCTGAGTGTTCTCAATTATTCCTGGATATCCCTCAACATTCATAGTACCGAATAGGAACATCTTATTAGTCAAGCCTAGGACACACCTGTGACCTAACTAACCAGATAGAGGAAATATGTGTTATTTTCTTTTTTAGTAGTAGAAACTTGAGTGCTACATCCCATCAAGATTCAAATATTTAAGGTTTCCTCTGGCAGCATGGGAGTGCTGGTGGCGTAGTGCGTAAGGCTTTTAACTGCTAACCAGAAGGTTGGCAGCTCAAACCCACCAGCCACTCCTCCAAAGAGAGACCTAGAAATCTACTTCCACAGAGATACCACCTCAGAAACCCAAGGAGGGGTCACTATGAGTCAGAATTGACCCCACGGAAGTGAGGTTTTTTTTTTTTTTTTTTTTTCTGTTAGCCGAGTAGTTTAAGCACTTGACTGCTAACCAGAAGTTTGACCATTTGAAACCATCAGCTGCTTTGCAGAAGAAAGATGAAGTGGTCTGCTTCTGTAAAGACTTACTGTTTTGGAAATCCATTGGGCAATAGTACTCTGCCCTATAGGGTTCTATGAGTCAGAATCAACTCTATGGCAGTGAGTTTGATTATTTAAATAAGGTTCCTTATAAATATTCCAGGCCAATTCACTTTTTGCTTTGGGAGGATACGGTGTAATTCCATAACATAAGAACAGTCTGTCCAAAATTACCCCACCAGAGCTCCCATGCATGTATACTACCTATGAATAAAGGGGCAGATCTTGAGTAGTACCGTATCGTACATTACTATTAATACAGAGTCTTAACACTCTTTTACATTATTGGCAACATATAGTGAAGTCCCTTCCCATACTTGCTACTAACCACATTACATTAGAAATAATATGGTCTGATAGTGTTGCCTAGATGGTGCACAGGAATCGCAGGTAATGGGAAAATGATGAGTGGGAAAAAAAAAAAAAGAAGATGGTAATTAAGAAAAAAAGACCTACCACCACAGATCTTAATTAGACAATAATTTATTAAAAGAATGCATACTTTTCATTTGAAGTATGACTGGTAAAGAATTTCATAGTCATCCCTCCCCTCCTACAACCTGTAAAAGCTGAACAAAGTAAAAAAACAAAGTAAGGAAAAGACTTTTCTTGAGCACTTCAGAGAAAATGTCAAAGAACAAAATGCCAACCAGAAATTTAGAGAGACAAGTAAATCCAAATAGTCACAGATTTGAGATTTGCTTGACTGGAGCAGAATCTGGTAAAGCTACAGATTATTAGGAATAATCAAATATTTGATGAATTGCAGCAAGTTGACAAGATGGTAAAGGAAGCCTAGGTAATAAAGATTAGGAAGAAAGAAAGAAATCATATTTCTTCCCAGGTGACATGATTGCAAATGTAGAAAATCTCAAACAACAAAAGCAACAGTGTTGGAACTAGTAAACCAGCATAGCACATTCATAACACAGAAGGTTAGCATACAGAAATAGAATGTCTTCTTATCAGCAATTCAATTGAATTTAAAATTTATAAGAATAAAAATTATTTACAACACCACCAAAACAAATGAAACAAGTATAAATTTAATTTAACAAAATATGTGTAAAATCTGTATGCTGAAAACTACAAAGATCATGGAATAGAGTAGACTGGCACCTTTTATTACAATATCTGGTCTAGGATGCTTATCTGGTCGTTTTGAGTACCACTTCAACCATATGTCATGTATTTCTGGCATATCAACTTAACTGTAGAATATTGCTGTCTACAGCTTCCAGGACTCATCCTAGCAACATGTGAGCATATCACCTAAAGTCTTTGGTAGGGTGTTAAATTCTGTGATTTGGCAGAGTGCATTCACATGAAAAATTGTAGCCAACCTTCCATTACTCCCTTGGAGTAACTCTAGATTCCACTTTATACATGCTTCTCCAAATCTTGACAGAACTTGTAGCATAGGTTCTGCAATTTTTCCCTCAGATAATCTCTTCCTTCATTCGTCAGGCTTTGCCATTATCCATCTGAATTATGCTGTTTTCCACTGATACTTCTTGGTGTCCAAGAGAAAAGGTAGGCATAGAGGAGTCCATAGTTTATTATAAAAGAGACATTATATTGTATTTAAGTAAGGAGGGAACACTAGGCCTTAATAATTGTCCACTTTGGCATTCCCAATGTATTAAGAGAAATAAGAGGATAGAAAAATTTTAGAGCATTAATCCCCTTTCTCAGCTCTCAGTCTTCTATCTCCCTAAAGGCACCTGATCTAGCTATAATATATGTATCATGGGTGAGAATTTAAACTACTTTGGAGCCCTAAAGACTTAAAAAAAAAAAAAAAGAAAGAAAGAAAGAAAGAAGCAACATTGGGATTGAGCTGTACTTTCTGTCATCTTGCTAAATACATAGTTGCCTTTTTATATACTTCCAGCTAGGCACTCTGTTATTCACATTTCTTCTTTAAATTAATTATTATTTTTGCCAGTTTTTATTGTCTTTCTCCAATGAATCTATCAACAACAGCCTTATTATTAAAAACCAAAAATCAGTTGCTCAGTTGTCGAGTCAACTCTGACTCACAGTTACCCATGCATTCCAGAGTAGAACTGTGCTTTTGAGGGGTTTCTGTGGCTAAATTTTGGAAGATCATCATGCTCTTATTCTGAGGTACCTCTCAATGGACTGGACCCTCTAATCTTCAGGTAATAGCCAAATGTGTTAACTACTTACACTGCCCAGGTACTCTGCTGTATCATTACATAGTCATTGTTATTACCATCCTCTGGTACATCTCAACCTCCTGAGACACTACACCTAACAATGCATATTCATATACTGATATCTCATCCAAGTTCTTCCTCAGAAGACATGTAATGTTCGCATTATTACAGTTTAGTTGAACCTATGTCTATTATACTTTCCATTGATGATAAGGTCCTTACAGCCAGCTTGCTCCAGCCTATTTCAAAATCTACTTCTTCAAAAAACTCTAGGCATCAAGTGTTTTAGTTTGAGTCCCAAGAAACACGTTGAGATAGAGATTTGCATTCTATAATTTTATTTGGGAATGCCCTTGGGAACAACATCTCTAAAAGTGTGAAGGAATAAGATTTTAGGGGAGAAGTTGAATTGTGATGTTATTGAATTTAGCGTGTAGCTTTGTAGTGGGAATGACCTTTCAGAGTTGAATGAAAAGCTAGAACTCAAGTCCTAAAATACATTCTGTATGCTAATCATTGCATGTGGCTATGTCTTAATATAACAGCTAAAGACAAAATAATTTTTTTAAGTTTTTCTGTATTACAGCCACCATTTTTATTAAATCTAGGCAATCAAGGAAACAATCATCAAGCCCTGATTTGTAGCATGTTCATATTTCTGTGGCATAAATACTCTTACCATAACCCATTTCAATCCTTCAATGTAAATTTGCTGAACAAAGAGTTGGGAAGAGCTCACAGTTACAAAGATGGAAGGGATATAATGTGAAGAGGACAGATAAGAGTAAAATGTAGTAAAATATTAAGGAAGTGATAATTTTTGAGTACTTAATATACCTCTAGTAGCACAGTGTCTAAGGCATTTGACTGCTAAGCAAAAGGCTGGCAGTTCACACACACTAGTCACTCCTTGGAAAGAAGGTTGGGCCATCTACTTCTGTAGCGATAATGCCTCAGAAACCCAAGAGGGGTCGCTGTGAGTCAGATCAGACTCGATGGCATTGAGTTTGGTTTTGGTTTTAATACACCTTAAAAATATGTTTCATTTAAGTATAACAATGTAAGTTTTTTTAAAAAAAATCTATGTTTAAAAATTGGAGCACAAATTATCTGAATATTTAAAAATTGACTATTAAGGAAAACATACCTTTCCATTACTCTATTCAATGAGTATGTGACCTATAATAAACTGAGGTTAATTTGCTCTTTCTTAAAACAGCTACTTCTGTTGGAAAAATAGTAACATATAAATTCATGCTAAAGACATTTTCTAAATTTCTATAAAAATCAGCCCCTTTACTCTTTCCTTTATAATAAAGATGATCTGGAAGGGTATCTAGTCTGAACACTAAACTTTTTGCAACAAGGTATATTTTTTATTGCCTTTTCATCTATTTTGAAGTAACACTCACATGATTATTGTAATTTTTAAGTTTTACTTAATACCCGTTCTAATAATTTAGCAATAGGAGAACACTTGTATCCTATGAAATATGGAGTCAGGAAGCCAGAAATAGGACGTGTGCAACTGGCACAAAAAATAAGTGTTCATCCTCCTGTCTGATCGCTCTGACCCTACAAGACCTCACCTTAATTAAGCAACTATGAAGCATTGCACAAAGAACATTATAAGTACTATCTCAGTAAATATTATTTCTATTTCTATTTACTGATAAGAGAATGGAATCACTAAAATTTTCTGCAAAGTGCCCAAACACACATAATTCTATTTGGTCAATGGAACAAAGGTTAAATCCAAGTTATTTTAATTCAGACACTTACAAATATGTTGTTGTTGTTAGGTGCCATTGAGTAGTTTATCACTCATAGTGACCCCATGCACAGCAGAACAAAACATTGCCTGATCCCGAGCCAAATCCATGATCCCTGCTATACTTAAGCCCATCATCACAGCCACCATGTCAATCAATCTCGTTGAAGGCCTCCCCCTCTTTCATCGACCCTCCACACTACCAAGCATGACATCCTTCTCCAAGGAATGGTCCTTTCTGACAACATGACCAAAATAGGTGAGAAGAAGTCTGGCTGGCCATTCTTGCTTCCAAGGAGCATTCCAGGTACACTTCCTCCAGGACAGATCTATTAGTTCTTTTAGCAGTCCATGGTACTTTCAGCATTCTTCGCCAGCACCACAACTCAAAACCATCAACTCTCTTTTGGTCTTCCTTATTCATTGCCCAACTCTCACATTCATACAAAGTGATTTGAAATATCATGGCTTCTGTCAAGCACACCTTAGGCCTCAAGGAGACATCCTTACTCCTCATCACTTGAAAGAGTTTCTTCACAGTTGACTTTCCCAATGCTACACATCGTTTATGAGTCGGGGCCGACTCGACGGCACATAACAACAACAACAACAACACATCGTTTAATGTCCTGACTGCTGCTTCCATTGGCATCGATTGTGGAACCAAGCAAAGTGAATTCTTTGACAGTCTCAATCTTCCCTCCATTTATTGTGATGCTGCTCATTGGTCCAGTTGTGAGGATTTTTGTTTTCTTTATATTGAGACATAATCCATACTG
>NW_006922453.1:452769-453223 GCF_000298275.1 Orycteropus afer afer
AATATTTTGACCATAGAATCTCTCAATATTGCAACTCAATGCTTAAATTTTTTCTTCAATTCTTTCAGCTTGAGAAATGCTGAGCGTGTTCTTCCTTTTTGGTTTTCAAACTCCAGATCTTTGCACATTTCATTATAAGAATTGGTTTTGTCTGTTCGAGCTGCTCTTTGAAATCTCTGTTCAGCACTTTTATCTTGTAATTTCTTCCATTGGCTTTAGCTTCTCTCCACTCAAGGGCAAGTTTCAGAGTATCTTCTGTCATCCATTTTGGTCTTCCCTTCTTTTCTTGTCTTTTTAGTGATCTCTTGCTTTCTTCATGGATAATGTTCTTTATATCCTCCCAAATTCTTCTACTTTTTGTTCGTTGGTGTTCAATGCATCAAAACTATTATTTAGATGGTCTTTAATTTGAGGAGAGATATATTCAAGATCATATTTTGGCTCTCTTGGACTT
>NW_006922453.1:453530-478841 GCF_000298275.1 Orycteropus afer afer
GTAGGTGTATGGATATTATCCTATCACTGACAGCATTGTACTTCAGGACAGATCTTGAAACATCCTTTGTGATGATGAATGCCACACCATTCCTCTTCAAACTGTCATTCCCGGCATAGTAGACCACATGGTTGTCTGATTCAAAATGGCCAAAACTAGTCCATTTTAGCTCACTGATGCCGAGGATATCAATCTTTATGTGTTCCACTTCCTTTTTGACAACTTCCAATTTTCCTAGTTTCATACTTCGTACATTCCATGTTCTGATGATTAATGGATGTCTGCGGCTGTTTCTCTTCAATTTGAGTGGTGCCACATCAGCAAATGGTGTTCTCAAAAGCTTTACCTCACCCATAGGCATACAACTGGGTTTACTCAGATGATGCAGCTCTTTCCCAGTCCTATTTTGAGAGCCTCCTAACCTAACTGGACTATTCATAAAGTTGTGTGATAATGTATCAAACAGTGTTTCTTTGTTATTCATAAGGGTTTCCCTGGCCAATTATTTGAGAAGTGGACAGCCTCTTCCTTCTTCTTAGTCTGTCTCAGTCTGTAAGCTGGGATGATACCTGTGCACCATGTGCATCCCGCTAGGTTAGAAATACCAGTGGTTCAGCCTCAAAACTCACATCAACACATCACCACGGTAGGCCAAACTGACATATGAGGCATTAATTATTTCAATTAAATGTATTAATTGTTGTTGTTGTGTGCCATTGAGTTGGGCCTGACTCACAGTACCCCTCCTTGGGTTTCTGAGGCTGTTTCACTATGGAAATAGATTGCCCAACCTTCCTTCCAAGGAGTGGCTGGTGTGTTTGAACTGCCAGCCTTCTGGTTAGCAGTCAAGTGCCTTAGGCACTACCCTACCAGAGCTCCTAAATGAGTATGAAGACTGTTTAGGAGAACTACTTTACTGTCTCTGTGCTGATCTATCCATGAACTATTCAAATTATGGTTTCATGAAAGTGGTACTCTCCTGCTACTATATAGTTTATAAATCTCAGCATTTAGAAAATATTTATATCGTCAGCATACATCTCCTCATGATTTAGTTAAGAAACTTGAGGATCAGATTGAATAAATAAATAGTCAAAACTTATAAAGATAGTTAGAATCAGCCCAGGACCACAATGCCTATGTTCTTATTTATTTTTGTTTGTATTCTGCTTTCTGTATTTTCTCCAGCATTGCATAGATAGATTTAACTGTTTCTACATAGTGATATAAATCTTCAATTATTGTCTACAGTACTTACATTTATACTTAATTTAAAATTTGACTCACAAGACCAATAACATTTTAAAGCAAGTTTACCAAACACCATGTTTCATTGATAATTCCTATGATAAACCTTATGATGTGTACCACTTTATATAACCTCAAAAGGGAAATGAAAACAAGCAAAAGATTAAACAAAAAAAATCCAAAGAGATTGGTAAAATTACCCTATTTTACACTGGAGGCTATGGAGTTTCAAGGAGTTTAAATAAATTGTTCTTAGCAAAACAGTATACAGGTAAATAATTGAGATCAGATAGCTAGCTGATTTGTGAAAACTTCCTCAGTTTATAGTCACTTTCAGCTTAGTGTACATTTTGCACACAATCCAATTTCACTTAAGTGAAAAAAAAAGTTCTACATTTTTCTTCATAGTGGATTGGCCATTATTTTTTATTCTGAATGTTTGTGCCATTTATACATTCATAGTCTTTTATTCTCTTAAATTGAGGATGTGTTAAGCTATGGGGCAATAGAAAATCTCTGTTAAGAACACTAGTCTTCATCAGTATGGAGTTTTAGTATTTCACAACGTGATCTTTATTTCAGCCATGGAGAATGTGGGCAACAATACATTGTGTTGATGAGGCTATATACTCATCGTCATTCGGTTGATTCTGACTAATATTGACCCTGTAGGACAGAGTAGAATTACCCTATAGGGTTTCTAAGGCTGAAATCTTTATGGAAGTGGACTGCCTCATCATTCTCCCTCAGAGTGCCTAGTGGGTTTGACTGCTAACCTTTTGGTTAGCAGTTAGGTGCTACACTGCTTAGCCACATAGACTCATATAGATTCATTACGCTGTCTTCCCTAAAATAGATATAGAGTTTAGAATGTAAGTTTACACAATTTAATGAGAAGGAAATAATGCCAGCCTTCCAAATTATAAATCCTCCAGCACTACTGAAAAATTAAACTTGGGACTTAAAGAAGAAGAACATTTCTTCTTTTGGTGTTTACAGTATTACTTTTCCCAATCAGCAATAATGCCTGGTAGCATGATGAGTAAATACTCTGCTGCTAACTGAAAGGTCAGTTGTTTGAATCCACCAATCACATAGCAGGAGAATGGTATGACAGACTTCTGTGAAGATTACAGCCTTGGATACCCTTTGAGACATTTTCATTTTGTCCCATAGAGTCTCTGTGGGTCCAACTCAATGGTAACAAGTATCTGCAATAAATACATAAATTAGTAAGCATATATCTTTTATTTGTTTTCATTTTTTTAAATTGTGCTTTGAGTGCAAATTTACAAAGCAGATTTGTTTTACGTTCATGAATGTTTGTTTTCACAGCCCCCATCATAGTCCTCAACCCTAACAACCTCTCCTCCTTCTGACTAAACATGCCCTCGTTATCTATGCATCCCTGTCTGTCCAGCTTTCCCTCTATGTGGATGCTGCCCCTCTGATGTCCCATGGCTGATTCATCTGAGGGCTCTATCTCCCTAGGTAGGTTGGTGCATCTCCCTGGGGTAGGTGTTCTGCATGCATGTCTTTTTACTGTTGGATTGAGAGCCAATCCAAGAAAACGAGTCCATTTCTAGTCTCAAAGTATAACCCAGGACCATAGTCTAACAAATATGTCCTGGAGGAAGTGCAACTGGAATCCTCCTTGGAAGCAAGAATGGCCAAACATCATCTCACCTACTTTGGTCATGTTGTCAAAAGGGACCATTCCCTGGAGAAGGATATCATGCTTGGTAAAGTGGAGGGTCAATGAAAAAGGGGAAAGCCCTCAATAAGATGTATTGACACAGTGGATGCAACAACGGGCTTAGGTATAGCAAGCATTGTGAGGCTGGCACAGGACTGGGAAGTATTTTGTTCTGTTGTACATGGGGTCACTATGAGTCAGAGCCAATTCAATGGCACCTAACAAACAACAACAACAGAGAAACATTACTTTAGATAGAGTAAACCATACTTTGGGAGCTCTGGTAGCATAGTGGCAAAGGCACTTGACTGCTCACCAGAAGGCTGGCGGTTCAAACCCACCATCCACTCCTCGGAAGGAAGGTTGGGCGGGCAATCCTACTTCCGTAGTGATACTGCCTCGGAAACCCAAGGAGGGGTCGCTATGAGTCAGGCCGACTCGACGGCAAACAACAACAACAACAACAACAAACCATACTTTAAATTGTTGTTGTTGTTGTCTGCCGTCGAGTCAGACCCTACCCATAGCGACCCCTCCTTGGGTTTCCGAGGCAGTATCTCTATGGAAGACATTTTCATTGCCCCATCTTCCTTCCGAGGAGTGGCTGGTGGGTTTGAACTGCCAGCCTTCTGGTTAGAAGTCAAGTGCCTTAGGCACTATGCTACCAGAGGAGCTCTTCTTGAGCTGGCCTTTGAAATCTTTTGTTCAAAAAGAGGAGCTCTAGTAGTGTAGTGCCTAAGGCACTTGACTGTTAACCAAAAGGCTGGCGGTCCAAACCCACCAGCCACTCCTCAGAAGGAAGGTTGGGCAATCTACTTCCCTAGTGATACTGCCTCCGAAACCCAGGGAGGGGTCACTATGAGTCGGTCTGACTCCATGGCACAAAACAACATACAGTCATTATTTCACTCTCTCAGTCATTCAATATTTGCATACATATATTATGGGAAAACATAATACTAGTTTTTAAAATGAATGAATACTAAGAAATAAACATGGCATGACCTCTTAAATCAAGTAAGGCCATTATAGCCAAAAATACCTTATAAAAAGACTGAAAAAGTGGACATTGCTCCCAATATATTTTTTTTCTTAATCCTTTATACTTTGGTTTCAAATTAATTTAGCTGTTTTGTTGTGGTTAACTCTAGAATTAATGTTATAACATCTTATATTTGGGGTTCCTGGTGAAAATTTACATTTTGGTATTCTCATACTTTCTTTGGAGACAAAATCTACTTCTAGCCAATAATAACATTAATTACACATGTAATTTCTTGGACCACAGCTTGCCTACTTACAAAAAAATAAATACTAGCAAGTAGCTTTAAATAATATGGTACTTTTTTGAATAGAAGATGGGTGACTTTGAAATATCCTTCCATAAAGAGAACATTAATAGGGAGAGCAGTGAGAATGAATATTCTCAAATTCACCTTGAATGCTTTGAAAAGGATGTATAATGTTTGGAATACCTTGCATAATGGAAGAAAACTGATTAATGTCTTGGAAAATGGTAAAGGTTTGTGTGGATTGGTGGAAATGAAGGATAATTCAATAAAAGATAATTGAAAAGAGGGGTTTGAGAAGAGGGCTTCATGTAGAAAAATAGAAAATGACTAAACTACAGTGGAAAGCTCTGAAGATGAATGTTGATTGTTACTACAAGGCAACTGAAGAATACTAGATGAAGCCTAGTAAGAATGATGAGTACATTAATGAAGACAACAGCAGAGAGCAACAAATAATTATGACTTAGTAATAAAAAATCCCACCCCAAAGATATAATATCATCCATTAACATTTTGATGTTTGCTTTTCAATGAATATTTCTACTTAGCTCAAAAACCTGAGTTCTTTCATTTCCTAAGATTTGTAAAAGTAGATCTAATCTTTATATACTATTTCAAGTCATATTGTTTTAATTTTTACCAATCAGATTTTCTCATAAGGTGATTAACATTACTGCATCTCACCCTTATAGTCTCTCTTACTGGAAGGAAAGAATGCATAGCACTGTGATTTTTGCAGACGTTGGTATGATGAAAGTTCTGACATCAGTTTTTCCATAAATAACTCTTAATTTTACTACACAAATATTAACTTAGATTGTTGAAGATGTAAGTTAGTTTTTAATCAGTTTAATTAGTTTTTAACTTAATTAGTTTTTAATCAGTTTAACTAGTTTTTAATCAGTTGCTACTAGCCTAGTGCCTAAGGCATCTGATTGCTAACAAGAAGGCTGTCGGTTCAAACCCACCAGACACTCTTTGGAAGGAAGGTTGGGCAATCTACTTCCATAGTGATATCGCCTCAGAAACCCAAGGAGGGGTCTCTATGAGTCAGATCCGACTCGATAGCAGTGCGTGGTACAAACTCACTTGAGTTAATTTTTATTTCAGATATATAAGGCTATTTTTGGGGGTTAAATATCGGTAGCTTACAGGTAAATATAAGTAGGAACTGAAGATTCTCTCTTCAAACTATTATCACCATAAAAACCAGTCTCAGATCAAATATTGTCACATTTCTTAAAAAAACAAGTGCCACAGTTTTCTTTTTTGTTTTGTTTTAGATAATCAGATAAGCACTCTGTATACACAAGCAACATAGCAGGATTTATATAATCTTCACATAGGATCAGATGACAAATTCATATGTTATTCTGAACAAAGTTTGGGCAACATCCTAACTCTAGGACTTCACTCTGAATGGAAATTCTATATTCACTAGATTCTTTTAAATTTTTATATTAAGATCAAGTTCCTACCAGTGTTTCATTTTATTATATTTACTACTATTCATTTGCCAATGAAAAATTATTTGTAATGTCTATTATGGTAAGTAGGAGCTCTGGTTGCATAGTGGTTAAAGCACTTGACTGCTAACCAGAAGGCTGGCGGTTCAAACCCACCAGCCACTCCTCAGAAGGAAGGTTGGGCAATCCTATTTCTGTAGTTATACTGGCTCAGAAACCCAAGGAGGGGTCGCTATGAGTGGGGCCGACTCGACGGCACACAACAACAACAACAATTATGATAAGTAACAAGTCTCTAATACTGAGTGAATATAAGACAGTTCTAGTGGTTGTTACTGGAGTAGAGGTTATAATCGCATTTTTTGAAATGCTACAACACACCTAGGTGGAGATGATGATGCTATTCTTGTTGCTAGGTCCCTTCTAGTTTGACTCATATGGAAAGAAACATTGCTCAGACCTTCTTTTGTACAAAGGGTCACTATGAGTCAGAACCAATTTGAATCCACACAACATCCACAACAAGATTAAGGAATTAAAAAAAAATTATGTGACTGATATAGGAGCCACCTAATTTTTTCTGTTCCTTTGTAGTGTTAATCATATGAATCCACTGTATTGTTAAAAGAAAATTCAAGCCATTTCTCTCACCTATTAGCAGGTAAGGAGGTTAAACTAATGTCAGTGAGATAAATGAAAGCTGTGGTTCAAGACTGCAGATTTTGGTAGTAAGAGGAAGAATAGTAGATTTCAAAAATTATTTTTTTGAACAAAAGAAACTGAAAATATAAAGCCCAATTAATGCACCAATGATATTGCTGATGTCAGATCTTAGATGAAAGCAAATGCCAGAAAGATGAATACTGTGTTTTATTGACTGTGCAAAGCCATTCAACTGTGTGAATCATAATAAATTATAGTTAACATTGTGAAGAACGAGAATTCCAGAACACTTGTGTTCATGGGGAATCTGTACATAGACCAGCAGGCTGTCGTTTTAACAGAACAAGAGAATATCACTTGATTTAACATCAGGAAGGGTGTACATCAAAGATATCAGAGTTGTATCCTTTCACATATTTATTCAATCTGTATGCTGAGCAAATAATGAGGAGCTGGGCTGTATGCAAAAGAAGGCTCTATCAGGATTGCAGCAAGAATCATTAACATCCTGAAATATGCAGATGACACTACCTTGCTTGCCAAAAATGGAAAGGACTTGAAGCACTAATTGATACAGTCTTCAGTATGGGTTTCACCTCAACTTAAGAAAATGAAAATCCACACAATTGGACCAATCTGCAACATCATGATAAATGGAGAAAAGTTTGAAGTTGTCAGGGATTTCATTTTACTTGGATCCACAGTCAACATCCATGGAAGCAGCAGTCAGGAAGGAAATCAAAAGTCCTGTTGCACTATGCAAATCTGCTGCAAAAGACCTCTTTGAAGTATAAAGAAGCAAAGATGTCATTTTGAAGACGAAGATGGGCCTGACACAAGCCATAGCATTTTCAATCACCTCATAAACATGTGAAAGATGGACAATGAATAAAGAAGACATAAGAAGAATTGATGCCTTTTAATTGTGGTGTTAAGAAAGAATACTGAAAATACCAAGAACTGCCAGAAAAACAAACAAATCTGTCCTGGAAGAAGTACAACCTTAATGGTCCTTGGAAGGGAGAATGGCCAGACCTTGATTCACCCAATTTGGTCATGCTGTCAGAAGGGACCATTCCCTGGAGGATATCATGCTTGATAAAGTAGAGGGTCAGTGAAGAAGCAGCATCCCCCAATGAGATATATTGACACAGTGGCTGCAACAACAGGCTTAAATATAGCAAGGATTGTGAGGATGGCACAGGCCTGGACAGTATTTGGTTATGTTATATATAGGGTTAGCATGAGTTGGAGCTGGCATGACTGCACCTAACAACAAAAATTCACTAAACAGCTTTAGGAAAAGTATTTTTTCCTTAACAAATATGCATTGAATCTATTATATGCTAGATCATATATTTATTACCACTAGCAGTAAGAATAATAAAAGAAAACATTGTGATAAGTTACATATTGCAAACTGAGCTGGTAAGTGCCACTTTGTTGTTGTTCTTATTGTTGTTATGTGCCATCGAGTTGACCCCAACTCATAGCAACCCATCCTTGGGTGTCTGAGGAGGTATCATTACAGAAGTAGATCGCCCAGCCTTCCTTCCGAGGAGTGACTGGTGGGTTTCAACCACCAGGCTTCTGGTTAGCCTTAAGCACTATGCTACCAGAGCTCCTGGTAAATGCTGCAGGAATGCTAATTTTATTACCATGTTATTTAAAAAAAGAAAAGAAAGAAAAACAGATTTAATCTGTTTCTTTCTCCATAATTTTTTTTTTTTAGATGAATACCATGATACACTTTCTACCTCTTACTCATCCACATATTAAAAGGGGAACTAATCTGACCAATCAGTTTCTAGGATGTTCACTGGGACATATGTTTATGAGGAAATTCTTTCCACTACATTAACTCTTCTGAAAGTTGAAATTGTACTTTGTCAATGGTTCGAGGGGTTGTATTTGACTTCGTCTACTATACAGATCCAGTTCAATCCACTTCTCATGATGTCTATTTAAGCATATTGCAAGCTACTTTATCAGAGTATGGTTTTTAACCTGTTCTGTCCAAGAGCTCTGTATGCTGGAGATTATTACAGTATTTCCTGTATTACTAAAATGAGCTCTGCTGGCACAGTAGCTAAGTCATTTGGCTGCTAACCAAAAGGGCTGGGCAGTGTTTTGTTCTGTTCTGCATAAGGTCACTATAAGCTGAAGCTGACACAACTGCACCTCACAACAACAATAAACCCACCAGCCACTCCATAGGAGAAAGATGAGACAGTCTGCTTCCATAAAGATTTAAAGTCTTGGACACCCAATGGGCTAGTTGTATCCTATCCTATAGGGTCACTATGAGTTGGAATTGACTCTATAGTGGTGAGTTTTGTATTATTAAAGCCAATATTTTTCATGTCTTTGGACATTATGTTTTTTATTCTCTTTACATTTTATTAATTGCAAGGGGGTAATGAGAGATCTATATCAATTTATATCACAAAGTGCACCATACTAGAGAACACATTAGGGCAAATGAAAAATTGAATGAATGTGTGCTTATTTTATTTTAAGAAAGGTTTTTGAGGGCAGAAATTTAACTTTGAGCTAGAAATATGTAGAAATAGTCACACATCTTGAGGGTCAGGCAATATATTGTTAATTATAACAATAATTAGAATTAATATTTACCGAGTGTTTATTGTAGGCCAGAGAGTATGCAAAATGCTTTACATAGGTTATCTCAATTACGTCCCACAACTTCTGGATTAGGATCCTAATACTGAGGGCAACATTTTTAATGTGTGTTTTTGATGTGCTAGAACTGCTTTAACTGATTTACATAAATCCTTATATTTAGTTATCAGAAGAACAATATGAAGTAAATACTTTTATCATCTCCCTTTAGCAGACAGGGCACTGAGGCATAGAAAATCAACTAAATTGGTAAAGATCATTCAGCTGTTACTTTTAAGATGTTTTATGCCATAACCTCACCTATAGAATCTTATTATATACTGATGCTCACGAACATGATATTGTTGCCCAACAGATAATCTAACTTTAGAGATGATAGTGGTATAACCAGAAATTATCAGAGAAAGGAGGAAGATCAAGAACTTTAAGATGTTGGAGGCCAAGTTATCTTATGGCAAGGATAAGAGAATTTTACCCAGAAAGATAGACTTGGAACTAACTACTTTAAACTATTGAGCTAGGAAAGAGAAATAAATTTTATCCATGACAAAGTCAGTGAGGGTTACTTGGGCTCAGATAACTCTAACAGAAGGAACAAAGAAGATCCCAGAGAGTAAACAAAAATGTTTCCCCACGAGAAAATCATATCCAAAGCTATTGAGATGCATTTTTTTTAAAGCTGAGATAGGAAGTCAATGACAGAACAAATTATTTAAGATATTCTACTATAAAATCAGGATCTTTAGAGTTGGTACTTATATCAGATTCAGACAGATATTTCAAGGGAAGATTGGGATTTCTAGTTAGAATATCTGACAATAGTTAATAAATCTAAAGATTTCACAATTATTTTAAGTGGGATGCAGACCAAATGAAAACAATAAAAAAGAAGGGAGGGGGTGAGGGGAGACAATAGGCAACCATATAACAAGTGAGTCCACAACTAAGTTCCCTGTTTAGAAATATCTTAGAAGAACAAGTTAAAACATATTTGACACAGCTATTCCATTACTAAGTATATGTCCTAAAGAAGTAAAAGCCAGGGCAAGAACAGATACATGCACACCCTTGTTCATCACAGCACTATTTACAATAGCACAGAAATGGAAACAACCTAGGTGCCCAACAACAAAAGAATGAATGAATGAACAAACTATGGTACATACACCCAGTGGAATATTATGCCACCCTAAAAAATAATGTAGAATCTGGAAAACACCAAATAAGGTGTGGAGGACATTATGGTGAGTGGAATAAATCCATCACAGAAAGGAAAATACTGAATTAGTATGTTATTGTAAAAAGTGAAGGATAGGTTTACATATGGAAGGGAATTTTCTTTGTTGGTTACCAGGGGTGGGAGGGATGGGGATGGAACACTGTTAGATAGGTAGAGACAAGTATAGATTTGGATGAAGGGAAGGGCAATGTACCAAATATGAGTGATCAGCACTATGACATTCAGGAACAGGAAGACATTGAAAGGTGCATAGGAGATACATACAACAAAAATGAACCCTTTTGCACATGTCACTGTGTTGCCAGTGATAGCAAACATTGATATAGGTGTGGATAAGTGGGTAGACAGGCTGAATGACTAGATATGTCTGTGCAGGGGGAAGTGTGCCCATGACCATGTATAGTTTTAGCAGACAATGTTTCTACAAGTGTATTTTTATGATCTGTAAGAATTTCCAGGTATATAGTAGAGCTGACAAGGGACAAAGTTGTAGTCACTTCTTGACCCACAGCCAGCTACCTGGAGGCAGTGAGTAGTTGAACCTGTGGGCTTGGAACCATGGTTGCAGGGGACATTAAGCTCAATTGGCACAACATATTACACAAAAACAGTGTTCCACATGTCTCTTTGACAAGTAATGACTGAGATCTTAAAAGCTTGTAAGCAGCCATCTCAGTGCAACGATAGGTCTCTCCCTGTCCAGAGCAAAGAAGAATGAAGAAAACCAAAGACACATAGAAACAATTAGTCCAAGTAACTGGTACATCATGTGATCCTCAGCCTATATGACTATGAGACCAGAAGAACTAGATGGTGCCTGGTTACTACTGTCAACCACTAGGAGGGGGATCTCTGTAGGAGATCCTGGATAGAATGGGAAAACAATGTGGAACAAAACTCAAAATCATACAAAATCCTAAATAAAAAAAAAAAAGGGGGGGGGATCAAATTTGCTGGTCTGAAAGAGCCTGGTGGAACCACTGAGACTATGGACCCTAGCTGCCCTTTAGGTCTGGAATTAAACTCACTCCTGTGGCTTCTACCCAAACAAAAGACAGGCATATGAGTTGAACATTTACATTAGGTGGATAACATCATTAGAGATCTCAAAATGGGAGAAAATAAGGGCTGTGTATGCACAGCGAGATACCTTGCGGGGCATAAGTGCATGGGAGGGAATGAAACAGGGAAAAGGTAACTATTGGGAGGAAGCAGGAAGAGAGTTGTTGCACTGTGGGAAATTGAAGTCAATGTCATGAGACAAAGTATTTGACTGCTAACCCACCAGCCCCTCCTTAGAAGGAAGTTTGGGCAATCTACTTCTGTAGTGATACTGCTGTATGGAAAATGAATTTACTCTGTAAACTTTCACCCAAATCACAATAAAAATAAAATTAAAAAAAAGGTTAAAACATATGACTTTGTTTGAATAACACACATTTACATTTGTTTGTGCTCCCCTACAACTATTTGACTTGGTATTTTGTATTCCAGAGGAATTCTTTAGACTATTTTGGAGCAGTATCCTAACACTGTGTGTGTGTGTGTGTGTGTGAGAGAGAGAGAGAGAGAGAGAGAGAGAGACAGAGAGAGAGAGAGAGACAGAGAGATTCCTTTAAAGCAGAACAAAATCATCTTAAATTGTAGACTTTTTCTTATAAGAAACAAATATACAAACTAAAACAAGTTTAAGGGAAAGTCGAGGGCAGTACTTGAAGAGAGCATAGATCAAATGAAACTGATAAACAAGTATAATAAAAGGAACTATAATCTATAGAGGGAGCTCTGGTAGCATAGTGCCTAAGGCACTTGACTGCTAACCAGAAGGCTGGCGGTTCAAACTCACCAGCCACTCCTCCGAAGAAAGGTTGGGCAATCCAACTTCTCTAGTGATACTGCCCCAGAAACCCAAGGAGGGGTCGCTATGAGTCGGGACCAACTCGAAGGCAAACAACAACAACATAATCTATAGATATAGTAATACATGCCTAATTAAGGCATGTATTACTCAGTGATTGCCACAATAATGTCTCATAACAAACCATCCCAAATCTCAATGGTTTACAACACGGTTCTGCAGGTGAACTGTGGATTAACTGACCTGGGATTGAATTGAATGGGCGATCCTGCTTCAGATTGTGGATGACTGCCTTGTCTTAGAATGCAGTTGGTTTCAAATTAAAGAGTAAATGGTTACGTAGAGAATTAACTTCTCATAGCATAAAACCAAATCAAAAGCCTATTTAAGCACTCTCTTTGAAAACTTGTATAACCATTTGCAGTAAGCAAGCAAGTCAAAAAACAAAACTCAACAGGCATGAGGTTCTACTCTCAGTGAAAATGAGTCAGTGAATATTTGCAAATCAATAATATGAAGTATTAAAGGATAAAAGGAACTTAAGTGGTGTCATGCCTAGGGAATTTGACTGCTAACCAGAAGATTGGCTGTTCAAACCCTCCAGCCACTCCACTGAAGGAACACTGGGCAATCTACTTCCATAAAGATGTACTGCCTTGGAAGCCCAATGGAGGTCTCCATGAGTCAGAATTGACTTGATGGCAGTAGATTTGGTTTGATATTGAAAAATACAGCAGATTAAGGACAGATTAAATTTCAAAGATTTTTGCTGTTGCTAAGTGCCATGGAGTTGGGGCCTAGTCATAATGACCCTATGTACAACAGAACAAAAACCCTGCCTGGTCCTGTTCCAGTCTCAAAATCCTCACTACACCTGACCCCATCATTGCAGCCACTGTGAATAATTTTAAGACCATGATTTTTTTTCAGATCAAATAGAAGGTTTTTTTTTTTTTTTTTTTCCTTACAAGAACTCCCTCCTTCAGAACATAAAGCCTATAGAGTTAGTATGAGTTCCATTGGTTTGAAAAATAAAGTAGCAGCTAGGAGCAATACAATGTCCCCTGGTGTATTAAGAAATAAGTGTGTTCAAAACTAATAAATACTGAATTTCTTTGTTCCTTATATCTCTGGTATACAGTGGTTAAATTACCCTTTTGGTGGTTGGAACCCACTAGCTTCTCTGTGGGAGAAAGATGTGGCAGTCTGATTCTGTAAAGATTATAGCTTTGGAATCCCAGTGGAGCTGTTCTATTCTGTCCTACAGATGTAACTATAAGTCAGAATTGACTTGATGGTATGAAGTGTATTTTAGTTATACACCCCTTCCCCTCAAAAAAACACAAACAAACCAACAAAAAAAGATTGCCCTCATATTAACACTTCTTTGGGTTTCTGAGGCTTAATCTCTACGGAAGTAGATTGCCCAGTCCTCCTTCCAAGGAGTCGCTGGAGGATTTGAACCACCAGCCTTCTGGTTAGCAGTCAATTGCCTTAGACATTATGCCACCAGAGTTCCTAGACCATGGAAATCAGCCCACGTCCAGGAGTCACTAATAATCAAGCTCCCTGGGACTTTAAATATGACTCAAGCTACTGTGACTGAGTATAATCTGAAGAGAAAGAGAATTTAGAATTAATGAGAAGAGTGAGAGACTCAGGGAATAAGTGAGAATATCCAAATAATAGAATATAACACAAATGTGAAATGCCAGAGGTGCCGATGTGCAATGGATTGATATGAAATTGACTGGGTTACGAGGAGTTCATGCAAATTATTTGCATAACAGGTGACACAAATCATAAGAGATTACATAATAGCACTGGCATATGTGCCTATAACTATAAGAAGAAAGGAAGGAAAGAAGGAAGGGAAGGATACAGGGAAGAGGGCAGTGCCAGTGGAAAGTTGGTAGTCTAACATGAGCATGTTAGCCATTATGATTCCTTCTGAGGCTTTGAGGAAGAATCTGTTAGATGACTCTCCTACCTTCTAATAGATCCAGGAATACCTTGGCTTGCACCTTGCCCCATCACATGGCCAACTGCTGCTGCTGTCAGTCTCTTTCATATATATATATATATATATATATATATATATATATAAAGATAACAGTCATGTACTGTTAGGATTCAACTTACTCCAATAAGAGCTCATATTATCCTATCTGATAACATTTTCAAAGACACTGTTTTCAAACAGAGTCATGTGATGGGTACAGGTGTTAGAAATTCAACATACCCCTTTGGAAGGACACAATTCAATCTATAATATCCAACATTATTATTGGAGTTTGGTAAGAAAATATCAGTGGGTATTAAAAATAATGAATGAATATAAAACGCATCATTAAGGAAGATGTAATGGGTTTCGATATTCATCCAATGTGGAAGCTAATATAAACCTAACCAAAAAACCAAAAGCACTACCGTTGAGTTGGTTCTGACTCATAGCAACCCCTCCTTGAGTTTCTGAAGCAGTATCACTACAGAAGTAGATTGCCCAAACTTCCTTCTAAGGAGGGGCTGGTGGGTTAGCAGTCAAATGCTTTAGGCACTACGCCCCAGAGCTCCCAATATAAACCTAGATTCACATTAATAACGTTGTTGTTAGAGGCCATCAGTTCAATTCCGACTGACAGCAAGCCCATGTGCACTAGAGGAGAAACTGCACAGTCCTGTGCCATCCTCACAGCTATTGCTATGTTTGAGCCCTTTGTTGCAGCCACTTTTTCAATCCATTTTGTTAAAAGATTTTCTCTTTTTTATTGACTCTCTGCCTTACCAAATATGGTATCATTCTTCAAGGACTGGTCCCTCATGATAACTTCACCAGACTACATAAGACAGTCTCATCATCCTTTCTTCTAAGGAGAATTCTGACCATACTTTGACCGAAATAGATTTGCTCATTTTTCTTGCAGTTCATATTATATTTAATATTCTTCACCAATATGATAATTCAAAGGCATCAATTCTTCTTCAGTCTTCCATATTTATTGTCCAGGTTTTGCCTGTATATGAGAAGACTGAGAATGCTTCAGATTGGTTTAGTCATACTTTAGTTCTCAAAGTGACATCCTTGTTTTTTGACAGTTTAAAGAGGTCTTTTGCAGTAGATTCACAAAATGGAGTAGGTCTTTCATTATATTTTGTTTTGTTTTTCTTGAATGCTGCTTCCATGAGAGTTGATTATAGACCAAGTAAAATGAAATTCTTGACAAACTTCAGTCTTTCTCCATTTATTATGATGTTGTTTATTGGTCCAGTTGAGAAGTTTTATTTAAATTTTGTTTTCCTTATGTTGAGGTGTAATCCATACTGAAGGCTGCTGTCTTTGATCTTCTTCAGTAAGTACTTCAAGTCCTCTTCACTACCAGAGCTCCTCTTTTTGAACAAAAGATTTCAAAGACCAGCTCAAGAAGAGCTCCTCTGGTAGCGTAGTGCCTAAGGCACTTGACTGCTAACCAGAAGGCTGGCGGTTCAAACCCACCAGCCACTCCTCGGAAGGAAGGTTGGGCAATCTACTTCCGTAGTGATACTGCTTCTAAAACCCAGGGAGGGGTCGCATGAGTTGGGTCTTACTCGATGGTATATAACAACAACAACAATGAATGAGTAGATAATTAAAATCATGTTGAACAAACAAATATTCTGGGTTTTCTTTGATTTCTATAAATATATTTTTAAGAAACTATGGTTATGTTCAAATTCAAGGTATTTCTGAAATTTAATTACACCAAATAATTCTATTAACTTTTATATGTGGTCTAGAAAAAAGAGCAAGATAAGGAATTTTCTTACTTTTCATATTTCTTATTGTGTCATTAATAGATATCATCAGTATGCCTACTTGTGTATCTGCTCAGTGTTCCTTAATCAATAATTTGAACACTGAATGTGTGTGTGATTGAACTACCAGCCTTCTGGTTAGCAGTCAAATGCTTTAGGCACTCATTCTTAAATAGTCTCTTCTAATTCAGATTTCTTATTTTCTTCATAAAGTCCAGGTTCTCAGATTATTTGTTCAGCATACAGAGTGGATAAATAAGGTGAAAGAATACAAACTTGACAAACACCCTCCTTGATTTTAAAACCACAAAGTATCACTTTGCTCTATTCCAATGACTGCCTCTTGAACTACATATGAAAATAAAGAAATGTTATGGAATTCCTGTCTTTGGAAATGTTATCCCTAATTTGTTACAATCCACTTAAATACACACACACACACACACACACACAATGAATCTGAGGGACATCAATGTTCTCCTAAGATATCCTGACTTCAAGCATATGAGCATTTTACCATTAAAAACTTAGGACATGCTACATGACAAACATTTGAGATTGAGATAAGAGAGATATGAGACAGTTTTATTGCACATATTATATTAGAGGGAAGTGTGGAATACTGAAATGAAAATATGAATCAAATAGCTGCAAATATATGTGTGAAATTATGGAAATCATTTTGGACTGAGATGATAGATGTATGATCAGCATATAGAAATAACAGTTAAAGCTGTGAGATTAGTGAGATCCTTAAGAACTAGGCTTTAGGAATAACAAAACATGAAATGAAATAAAAAAGAGGAGAAAAGAAAAATTGTCTCTAATAGATATGTAAGAGCCTGCCCATAGAAATCAACTCCATGTATATTCAGTTCTCCAGCACCATAGGCTTCCCATGGTGCAAGGAAATGCAGGGATATAAATATCCTTTCCTTTGTGGGGGGTGGAGGGAGAAACAACTGGTATAAAGTCCATGCAAGTATTGCTCTTACATAGTTTAGCAACAAATTAAATGAATTCTTCTCACTTAAATGCCCACTGAAATTCACTGATACCAAGAAATTTGGAAGACATCTACCTGACCAACTAATTGGAAGCAACCAATATTTGTACCCATTCCAAAGAAAGGTCATTCCATAGAATGTGGAAATGATCAAACAGTATCAATAATGTAGAACACAGGAAAATTTTTGCTGATCATAATTCAGAAATGGTAGCAGTACTATATTGACAGGAAATTTCTAGAAATGGAAGCTGACTCATAAGACAATGTGGAATGAAGGACATCATTGCTGATGTCAGCTGGATCTTGGCTGAAAGCAAAGAAAACTAGAAAGATGTCTACCTGTGTTTTATTGGCTATGCAAAGGAGTTTGGGTGTGTGAACATAATATATTATGGATAACATTGAATAGAATGGAAATCGAAGAACAATTAATTATGTTCATCAGTAACCCGTGTATATAGACCAAGAAGCTGTAGTTTTAACAGAACAAGGGAATACTGCTTGGTTTAAAATAAGGAAGGGTGTGAGTCAAGGTTTTATCCTTTCACCGTGTTTATTCAATTTGCATACTGACCAAATAATCCATGAGGACTATATGAAGAAGAACATTGCATCAGGACTGGAGGAAGACTCATTAGCAACCTGAAATGTACAGATGACACAACCTTGCTTGCTGAAAGTGAAGGGGACTTGAAGCACTTAGTAGAAGATCAATGACTACAATCTTCAGTATGGATTATACCTCAACATAATGAAAAAAAATAAATAATCACATCTAGGCCAATAAACAACATCATGATAAATAGAGAAAAGATTGAGGTTGTCAAAGATTTCATATTATTTGGATCCATAGTCAATACCCACAGAAGCAGCAATAGAACATTCACATTCTGTATTGTATTGGGCAAATCTGCTGCAAAAGATTTCTTTAAAGTATTGCTTTGAAGACTAAGGTGTGCCTAACTCAAAGCATGCTTTTTTTTTTTTTTTTTTTTTTTTTTTTTTTTTAATGGCTTCATATGCACGTGTAGGCTGGACAATGAATAAGGAAGACCCAGAGAGAGGTGATGCTATTGAATTGTGATGTTGGAGAAGAATATTGAAAATACCCTGGACTATCAGAACAAGCAAATCTATACTGGACAAAGGGCATCTGGAATGGTCCTTGGAAGTGAGAATGGCCATACTTTGTCTCACATACTTTGGTCATGTTTTCAGAAGAGACCATTCCCAGGAGAAGGATGTCATGCTTGGTATAATAGAGGGTCAGTGAAGAAGGGGAAGACCCTCAGCAAGATGGATTGATGCAATGATGGGCTTAAGCATAACAAGAATTGTGAAGAAGGTGCAGGACCGGGCGGTGTTTTGTTCTGTGTCACATAGGGTTGCTATGAGCCAGAGCTCACTTGAAGGCACCAAGCAACTGAAACTTTAGCTGTTTGATTAAGCCACTATTAACCACAGCCCCTTGCCAAAGCAAGGCAAAGGTGTATTTTCCTTATTTTCATTGTCTGATTTTCCTTTATATCAATGATCAGAGACTAAAATTATAAATTTACGGTATGCATGTGATTGCCTCATTATGATTAGTTCCTTGATTAAATTCTACAAAGGCAGGAAACATATCACTTTAACACATCAATTTATCTCTACCTCCTACAAAGGAAGTAGAAAACATGATTCATTGACTGACTAATTGAATTATTGAACATAATGAATGAATTCATTAGAACCTCACCCATTTGTACAGAATTCTTTCAGTTTCTGTCCATCACTCTTTCCGTTACATGTTGACTATGGAACAGAATGAAAAAGTGTATGAAAAAAGGAGAGGGATGGAATAGAGTGCACTCTGCTTTTGAGGTCATTCTGTGTGTTTTCTATACTCACATGAAAATGTACATAAAACATTCCTTCCACATGACACCATCAACTCAATGGCACCTGACAACAACAACAACATGACACTAACCCAAGAATATGATAAACTAAAAAAAAAAAAGAAACAATTCTATGTAGAAGTTTATAATATTGGTAAGTTATAGTTCAGCTAGTTAGTAGCACTGGTCTCTATTTTGCTCACCTTTTCTCCCAATTCCAGAATACTAGTGCTTAGCCTATAAGTTTATTTCTTTTCATTTCATGGTTTCTTCATAAAAATCTAATGGTGCCTCCAAGTATGTTTATTCCAAAGTTTATTTATTTGTTTATTTTAATATCCAAAGGTATTTATGCTGTATCTTTAATTATGGGATGAATGGTGTTAAAATATTCAAACTTCTAAGATATGTAGTTTTTAGGTTCACACGATGGTTTCCTAACAATGAGCTCTCATTAAGTATTTTCTCTATGAAGAGGGAAAGAAATGTTTAAGATACTGCCGATATGTTACGGAGCTCTGGTTGCTCAGTGGTTGAGACATTTTGCTGCTAACCAAAGATCAGTGGTTCAAACTCATCTGCAGGAAAAAGATAAGGCAGTCTGCTTCTGTTACTATTTATAGCTCTGGAAACTCTACAGAGTCACTATGAGTCTCAAATCAGCTTGATGGCAGTGGATTTATTAGACATGTTTGAATTCATCCATTATTTCGTGGGCCTGGATTTTAAAAAGAAAGGACACTAGTCCTAGAAGTCTGGAATTTTTCTTCATTTTTATTTCCCTTTATATTTTCAGGTTAAATTTTGTTAGTTGTTATATTGCATTCTAATCATTAGAAGCTTACACAATTAAATGTAAGGATTAGGTGTTTGCCAATCTCAAATATAAATATTAATCCAAGTTGTACATAATGGTAATTGGCATATACTTACTTTCAACTTGACCAGATGTTCTGAGATATCTTTGGAAACATAAGGGTTATCACCAGTATGTTGATTGGGTGGAAATCATATGTCTAGATATACCAAAATGAATAAGTTAATTTGGTATTAACTGACATAAAGAAATTTAGACATAGTCATAATTAACATATACCTTTTCAAGCACTTTGAATTTCATTCTTTCTCTAACCAGATAGTTTTGCGCGAGGACCTTAATTTGAATGAAATTATATAGTTTCCACAAGCTTTTTCTGGGGGGGCGGGGAGTTATATAAATTCAACTTAAAATAAAGTTCCTAACTCTATTATTGATTTCATAGAAAAAGATTTGAAGTATTGTAACATATTTTATTGGATTAATACAGGATGAACACACTTCTTTGGAACTATTTATTTATAAAACCTAATTGACTTTTTCAAATAGAAACAATTTGAGACAGAATAATCAATTGTCTTATTTGTTTGAATTTGGAGAAGAATATTCCATATTTTCTTAGACATAGGGTGACATTGGTGTTGAATTGTGCTTTGTAGTTTTGTTAACCAAAGAAGAATCATATCAAAATCTTCAGCCAGTGGCCTGGAAAATTTGCTTCTAAGAGCACTGGTTTAAATTATTAGATCAAATTTTAGATCCTTTTAATACTGAAATCTTTTACAGTTTGGTTACCAATGCAACAAGAAATTGCAAGAGAACCACACACAGGTTTTCCTATGAAGTACTTAGAACCTTGATTACAAGTAATTTTCTTTGGCCTAATTGTTTATGCCAGAATTGGAAGTGAATGTAATAACATTGGATTTTCTGGTAATCCTGCTATTAAATAACTGCTTCCTTGTTTTGCCTATTTATTTATTTATTAATAAATTTATTTATACCTTATTTATTTCTTAAAGTTATTCCAGGCAACTTAAGTAAAAATAAGTAAATAGCACCATTATAAAAAAAAAAAATAATAAGTATGAAAGACAGAGTAGGAAAATGAGTTAGGATATTTATTCTAAGCTTCTTGATAACAATAAAACCATAGTTTTCTCTAACATAAAAACTTACATCAGCTTCTCAGATGAGGTAATTATTTTCCATCAATGCTTAGGAGAAAATTCATGTAAATGTGCTTGATGCTTGAAACAATTGTGAGTAACAGTATGTGTTGAATAGTGATGTAATAGGAGACACAATTGTTTAGATGGTCACAAGATGTTAAATTAAGTGAAACAGATTTGTTCAATATTTACTTTTACTATAGATTTATCTGCTTGCTGAAATTGAGGATGACTTGGAGCACTTACTGATGAAGATTGAAGACTACAGTCTGCAGTGTGAATTACACCTCATTACAAAGAAACAAAAATCTTCATGACTGGACCAATAAACAGCATCACAATAGATGGAGAAAAGATAGGAGTGTCGAAGACTTCATATTGTTTCTATAATCAACACCAATGGAAGCAGCAGTCAAGACATCAAAAGATGTATTGCATTGGGCAAATTTCTTACAAAGGACCTCTTTCAAGCACTGAAGAGCAAAGATATCTCCTTGAAGACTACGAAAGGCCTAACCCAAGCCATGGTATTTTCAATCACCTCATATACATGTTAGTGGAGCTGGACAATAATAAGGAACACCAAAGAAGAGTTGATGCGTTTGAGCTGTGTGTTGGTGAAGAATGCTGAACGTATCACGGACTGCTAAAAGAACCAACAACAGTCCTGGAAGAAATGCAGCCAGGATGATCCTCGGAAGCGAGAATGGCCAGACTTTGTCTCATCTACTTCGGCCATGTTGTCAGAAGGGACCATTCTCTGGAGAATGATGTCATGCTTGGTAAAGTGGAGGGTCAATAAAGAAGGGGGAGGCCCTCAAAAAGATGCATTGACACCATAGCTGCAGTGACAGGCTCAGATATAGTGGGAATTGTAATCTGGTGCAAGACCAGGCAGTGTTTCATTCTGTTGTACATAAAGTCTCAATAAGTTGGAGACAGCTAGAAGGCACATAACAACAACAGCAACATAGGTTTCTCTATGCATATTTGCAACACTCTTCCCGTCATTAGGCAGAGTAAGGAATATATCATATCTATACTTTCATTTTATTCTGCCTTCAGACATCAAAGTGTATGGGAGAATGGTATATGTGCTTCTAGGGTTTGGAATTGAGGAGGTGATAAAATACTGGTTCTACTTATTTCCTTATTACCTAGGTATGTGAAACTTGAAAAAAAAGTTGAAACTAATTCAGTATGAACATATTAAATTATTGTTTATAAGAAAGATTGGACATTATACTTTGTAGAAAAATCACCTCAGAAACCCAAGGAGGGGGTCGCTATGAGTTAAATGAACTTGACTGCAGTGAGGTTTTTTTTTATACAAAAAGTGTAGAAAATTGTCTTTCATGTTATCAGAAGATACTTATCAGCAGAAGGGAAAACATATTTGAGATATTGGTTGAAATAAGAGAAAGCTTTTTAATTTCACTGCTAAAAAGTAATAAAGAAAAAAGATGAACTTGTAATTATTAATGTAGGTCCCATATGTATCTTAAACTTTCAAATAAACCTTTTTTGGAAAGTGTTTAACTGATCTACAACCTTTATTAATTTATCTCTCTTCTGTATTTCTTATAGAATTTCTAATACAAATACAGTTCTTTTAGTTCTTCTTTCATATCAATAGAGTTTGTTTAGAATTCTTTCTGATTTACAGAAAAATTGAACACATATTATACAGAGTTCCCATATACTTTTCTTCAACCATAGTTTTCCCGTATTATTAACATCTTGCACATTAATTTGTTACCATTAAAGAATTCATATTGTTACATTAACTGAGTATACTATAAATATCCATCATTTTGTTATTGTTATGTATTGTTGAGTAGTTCATATTGTAGAGTTATCCATTTGAAACACCATTAGATTCTCATATAATAAAATGCATTCTTTCTCAGCATCACTGGACAACCTATTTTTTTTTTTTAACTCACACACATGAAGGTTTGTGCTATGTATAGAACATCTTATAATTTTTCACAAATGTAAAATGTCATGTATTCATCATTAAACATCATACAAAAACTATCACCACCATAAAAATTTCCCATGCTTCACCTGTGTATTTTTCCCCTCTCGAGATTTTTACTGTCTCTATAGCTTTGTCTTTTACAAACTGTCATATAATTGGAATAGTACACTATGTAACCTTTCAGTGTTGCTTCTTTCACTTAGCAGTGTGCATTTAAATTCCTCTAAAGTTTTGTAACTAGATTTGTTGTTGTTGTTGTTATGTGCCATCGAGTCGTCCCCAACTCGTATTGACCCCTCCTTGGGTTTCTGAGGTAGTATCACTACAGAAGTAGGATTGCCCAAACTTCCTTCTAAGGAGTGGCTGGTGGGTTTGAACCATCAGCCTTCTGGTTAGCAGTCAAGTGCTCATTTTATTTGAATAATGAATAATATTGCATTCTATGGGCATATGGCCATTTATCCAATCATCTACTGAAAGAAATAAAGGTTGATTCCAGTTTTCACAGGATTAGTAGTGATGATCCCTTTTTAATTTCTGAAATTAGTAATTATGTATCTTTTCTTTCTCTTTTTATTTCACCTGACCAGAGGTATATCAATTTTATTGATATTTTCAAAGAAACATCTTTGATTTCATGGTTTTTTTGCTATTGATTTCTTATTTTCAATTTTATTTGTTTCTGCTGTATTTTTTATTATTTATTTTGTTAATCCTGAATTTGACATAAATTGGTCTTTTTTTCTCTTGCTTCCTAAGGTGTGAAGATAGATTATTGATTTCATATTTTCTTTCCTTCTAATGTATGCATTTAATACCATGAATTCCCTGTAAATCCTATTTTATCTGCAACTAACACATTTTTGTAAATTGTATTTTCATTTTCATTTAGTATAAAATTTATGTTTAAAGGTCTCTTGAGACTTCCTTAACCCATACGCTATTTTGAAGTGTGCAGGCTAATCTGAAAATGTTTGGGTAAGCCATTCTGATTTCTATAAACTTTACACTCAATACTTATGGAACTATGTACAAAACAAACAAGTTATAGATATATTGTGGACCGTGTCTCTTCAAAGCACAGAGAATTAAAAAAAAAACTCTCCTTTTTCTCCACTTTTACACTAAAATATTAGACAAGACAAGTTATTCTGTTTTGTTTTTCTAATCTATGACTGGAATAACTGAAGCTGTATTTACTGTTTGTCTCATTTTTAGTATTGTTCAAAAACTAATAGTTAACAGATTTTATTTGATTCTTTAGAGTCTTAGCAATGAAATGACTTTGGCTGATGCCCTTTCTGACATTTATGACAAGCCAAATCAAATCAGAGTTTTATTAAAGTCTTCATGCTTACTGCCTTTATTTCATTCATTTACATTATTTTTATAATATTGACATTTACAAAAGTCTTTTATTCAGTTGAGTTTCTTGATCCATATCTACACTGTTCAGTTATATACTATTTTAAATTCTGCCATTATGCATTTTATAATCTAGGCTCAGGTGACAAATCATAAAGGATTATGTCAATCCCACTAAGATTTTCAGTTTTTATGTAATTTTGATAGACTGTAATTAGTTTATTTTGTTCTGAAAATGCTCACCCAGTCATAACACCAGAGATTTTGGCAAGGAACAACAGCTACTCTTCAGGTTTGTAATCAGGATGTAACCAAGGGAGAATGAGTAACTCAAAAGAGCTATGCTATTATTTTCTGTGCTTTTGTCCTTTCTCTCTCTCTCTCCTCCTTTTCCTCCTGTCTTTCTCTGCCCCTTCCTCTTCTCTCTTTTTTGCTTCTTTCTTTCAATTATAGCTACACATCTCAGTAACATGTTAGAGATTTATATACCCAAACACCCTGCAAAATTGTCACAATTTTCTGCAAATAGCTCAAATTGAAATTAATTTTATTAAATATATGAGAGTTAAATAAACATTTTTTTGTGTGTTTTTCTTAATGGAAGTAATGCTTCTGCATCAAAACATCACCACTAACCTTTATTTTTTCATTACTGTGACTTCTAAAACCATCTCTGCTTTGATCTCCTACCACCTTCCTTTCCAGGACATGCGTTTTACCACTTTGAGCTCAATCGCATTTGGTATGGGTATTGAGAAAATTGTAGAGTTGGGAATAAAGCACAAGCAATTTCAAATAATGATTTCAACATTTTCCCCCATTGTGATAAAAATTGATTTATTTTTCATTCTGTGAGGAAAACTTTTCATATTTCTTTTGTTTATTCATGCAACAAATATTTATTTAATAGCCTAATAAGTATCAGACTTTACTCTCTGTTCTGAAATCTCCAATAACCAACAAAATATTGCTTTCATGAATCTTATAGGTAATGGGTTAAGAGATACTAATCCACCAACTGACATAATTAAAAAGGAGTGGTAGGAGTTCCGGCAAGATGGCGGACTAGGCAGAAGGATTGCACAGACACTCTTCAACAAAGAAAAGGGAAACCAATTAACACAGACACAGAAGATAATCATGGACCCCTGAGCCTTGAAGGGAAGGATACAGAATTGGACTAAAC
>NW_006922453.1:483676-490384 GCF_000298275.1 Orycteropus afer afer
TTTTTTTTTTTCTAAATTTATACCTATGTGGGTACTTGGAAGCTTTGAGAAAGTCTTTAAGAGTGAACGCATCAACAGCTCTATGGGAAAAAAGACTTAACAATTTTCTCCCTTAAAGATTATAGCCTATGAAGCTCTATTCTGTAATATAGAATATAACATCGAATATACACTAGTCTATAGAATAGTAAACTCAAAACTCAATGCCGTCAAGTCGGATCATACTGACCCCTCCTTGGGTTTCTGAGGGCATATCACTACAGAACTTGATTGCCCCATCTCCCTTCCAAGGAATGGCTGGTGGTTTAGAAGTGCCAGCCTTCTGGTTAGCAGTCTAATGCCTTAGGCACTAGCCACCAGAGCTCCTATAGAATAGTGGATAGACTATAGAGTAGTTACTACGAGTTGGAATTGACCAGAGAGCACATAACAATAAGAAAACATAAATTATTACTATAGTTTGTCAACACCAAAAAGTATTTTCCAGAAATAGATGTAAACAAAAAATAATAATTTATCAATCTATGATTCCAAAATAACAAGATCTATGTGTTTAACTTTGTGAAGCAACTCACTAGTACTAAGTGTAAATGTTAGATTATGTGAATTTAAATATCAAAATAACCAGAACAAATGATCCATTAATCACAGTAATTGACAAGGAAAAAAAATCAGAACATTGTACACATATACTGCTAAAAGCTATGTTTGCTTAATAATAGACTCATAAAAAATGATTATTCTAACTTATTCTAACCAAATTTTTGGAAAGAATCATCCTGTTCTCCACATTTTAAAAATCTAATTGAAAATAAAATTCCCAGTGTTTCACTTTAGTTTTCCCATTTTCTTAAAAGTCATTGTTGAGATAATGGCACTCTCAAACTTCTGAAGATTTTAGTTTTAGTTTTTATATATATGGATGATCTGCCTTGAAATTTCTACTTCTCTGGATAGTCAATAGAATTTATATTTGTTTTGTAAATACCTATGTGCTGTTATTCAGTTACATGGTTTTCAAGTGCAATTATGTCATTTTAAAAATTTATTTATTTTAACTACACCTCCACCCCCCAAAAAAATACAATTTTTTTTAAAACCAACTAATTTTGTCATCTTTTCTATTTCATCATTTTCATATTTATTTCTTTATTTATAAAATTCTAAGGTCAAACCAGATTGTATTTTCAAATACAATTTGTAAAAATAAGATAGAAAATTTCAGCTATCAAAATTTTATCTTCAAATTGTTCTTGGGATAACTTAGGAGCATGTATATATTCATTGAATATAAGCTAGAACTGAGTGCAAAGAACAGCAAAGACAGATTAAAAAAAAAATTCTAAATGCCCACCCACTCACATTCTTTTTATTTTTTCTAATCAATATTTTTAATTCGTTAATATGATTAACTAGCAACTTTCAAAATACAATAATTTAAATTTGTTTCTTTGAATTTATAGTCTCAATATCAAAAGTAAGTGTGGAAAATGCTGTCCTTTAATATTATCTTTAGTTTTATTTATCAACAGATGATTTTTTCTTTTCTAATATTTGTCAGTAAAGTAATACTTTTGATTAAGATGATTTATGTAAACTGTATTCAGATGGATTCAGATGATAAGGAGAAGCTTTTTAATGAAGTATAAAGATGTGAGGCTATAAGTTAATTTCTTAAACATCTAATTGAACAGATAAGTTGATTGTAGGTAATATTTTGATAGGTGTGTGACTATTAATATCTATTGATTGCAACTTTTTTGCCAAATATGATGTTAAGAGTTTCAGTATTAATTTCCATATTTTCATAAATTGCTTATAAAATAAACAATGAGTTAGGAGAATTTACATATTTTCCCATGGTATTATAGTGGCAAATTTGAAAGGATTAATTATAATACAACACTATTGAATCAAGATCTTACAGTATGACCATTTCCCAAATAATTCATTAGTTTGAGTTGCTGTTACTTAGACAGACTTTGTTACTTCTCCACTTGATGACATTATTCATTCTTATCTGATTCTTTGGGAGCGCTCTGGTAGTGTAGTGCCTAAGGCATTTGACTGCTAACCAGAAGACAAGAAGGAAGGCAAATGCTGAACTTTTGGTCTCTTGTGAATTATTGTTCTAGTGAATGAATAATTTCCTGGTGTCACTCAATGTTAACCTTAGTAAGTGTCTACACTTTGGTTAGGGATTTACCCTTCTTTCCACTCCTACCTCTGGTAACCCTCCAAGAAACTGTGTAAACTTTTACTTAATTTTTGACAGTAGTGGCCTCATACAATATTTATCCTTTTGTGATTGAGTAATTTCACTAATTTTTGCTACAAATAATTAAGAAATGGTTGTAGCAGTGCATTTATAGGGAATGCCACAAATTGAAGCTGGATTCACAAGAGGAAGTGGAATGCGGGACATCGTCACTGATGTTACATGGATCTTGGTTACGATCAAAGAATACCAGAAATGTGTTTACCCATTTTTTATTGACTATGCAAAGACATTTGATTGTGTGGTTGGTTCATAACAAATTATGGATAACGTTGCAAAGAATGGAAATTTCAGGACATATACTTGTGCTCATGAGGAATTTGTACATATTTAATTGTGTGTATGTTCCATAATCTGGTTATCCATTCATCTATGGATGGGCACTTAAGTTCTTTCCATCTCTTTGCTATTGTGAATAATGTTATGATTAATGTGTTTGTACATGTATCATCTGTTCATGTCACAGCATTTAATCCTATGGAATATATACCTACTAGTCGATTAGCTGGTTCATATGGTATTTCTATTTCCAGCATCTTAAAAAAGCACCATACCAATATCTACAGTGGTAGGACCATTTTACAGTCCCAAGAGCAGTGTATGAAATTCCCATCACACTACATTTATTATTTTCCCTCACCAATATTTATTTATTTATTTATTTATTATCTTTGCTATTAATGCTGGAGTAAGATCATATCTCATTGTGTTTTGATTTGTGCCTCTCTGATTGCTAATGACTGTGAGCATTTCTTCATGTATTTGTTAGCCCTTTGAATGTCTTTTTTTGTGAAGTATATGTTTATATCCTCTACCTATTGTTCATTGGATTGTTTGTCTTTTCATTGTTGAGGTGTTGAAATTGTCTACAAATTTTAGAGACTAATCCATTGTTCCTTGCTCCTTAACAAACCGGGCAGTGTTTTGTTCTATTATACATGGGGTAGCTAATAATGGAGACCACCTGATGCTGCCTGATAACAAACATCTGTTGTCTAATATGTCATTGCAAACAATGTTGTCCTCATATGCAGGTTCTATTTTAACTCTTTCATAGAAGTCATTGGATATGTTCAAATGTTTAATATTTAGTATGTCTTAGTCATCTGATTTGTCTTCTACTGTTTGGGCATTTCTAGTTATATTTTATAGTGAATTTATGCCATGTATTAGGGCCCCTAAAATTTCCCCTATGTTTCTTTTGATGATAGACATGGTTTGAGGTCTTTAATGTATTTCTTGGGGATCTTTGATAGCATAGTGCCTAATGTGCATGAACCAGAAGGCTGGTAGTTCAAACCCACCAGCCACTCCTTGGAAGGAAGGTTGGGCAATCTACTTCCGTAGTGATACTGCCTCAGAAATGCAAGGAGAGGTCGCTCTGAGTCTGGTTGGACTGATTTGCACATAACAACAGCAACAGCAACAACAACAACATGCATTTCTTTGCTCCATCTTGAGTTATTTTTTTCAATACAGTGTAAGATATGGATCCTGTTTCTTTCTTTCTGTGCACAGTTTTGCCAGCATCATTTGTTGAAAAGATTATCTCATTCCAGTTTAACATGTTTTTGCCCTAGGTCAGAGATCAGCTGTTTATAGGTGGATGGATCTAGATCTGGGATCTCAACTCTATTCCATTGGTCTATGTTTCTATTGTATTAATTTAATTTATTTATTTCATTTTTTTCAATTCAAATCTTTATTGTTTCCTTTCTACTGATGACTGTGGTGTAGTGCCTAAGGCATTTCACTACTAACCCGAAGGTACATGGTTCAAAATCACCAGCCACTACTCAGGAGGAAGATTTGACAATCTTTTTCCATGGAGACCCAAAGAAGGGTAGAAATGAGTCTAATTGACTCCACGGCAATGAGTTTATTTTTTTTTCAGTTTTCTACTGATGATTATAGGTTGTTTGTTTTTTCTTGACTTTTCCTTAATTTTTTTGACGTTTTTATTTATTGGTATAAATTATCCTCTGAGCACTTTTGCTGTGTCTCAAAGATTTTGGCAAGTTGTGCTTTCAATCACATTTCAAGAAATTTTTCTTTTTTGAATTTCACTTTTATTATTATTATTTATTATTTTTTTTTCTATTTTCCAGTAGTTTTTAAGCAGCATGTCATTGGGTTCCATGTATTTGGCTTTTTTTTTTTCTCCTTGATCTTTCTGTTGTTGATTTCTGATTTTATAGCATTGTGATCTAAGAAAATATTTTATAGTACTTTGAAGTTTTTAAATTTATTTAGGTTTACTTTATGGCCTAACATATGGTCTATTCTGGAGAAAGTTCCATGTGCACTTGAAAATACTATATATTGTACTGTTGTTGGGTGGAGTGTTCTGTAAGCATCTATGAGGTTTCCAAACCAAAAAAAACAAACTCATTGCCATCTAGTCGGATCCAACCCTTAGCAACTCCTCTTTGGGTTTCCAAGGTGATATCACTACAGAATTAGATTGCTCAACCTTCCTTCCAAGGAGTGGCTTGTGAATATTAACTGCCAGCCTTCTGGTTAGTGGTCAAATACCTTAGACACTACACCACCAGAGCTCCCCTATGAAGTCTAATCTGTTGATTTTATTGTTTAAATCTTCTATATCTTTGTTAAATTTCTTAGTTCTCTCTTTCATAAAAACTTGTGTATTAGTCTCCTACTATTGGCATAATGCCTAAGGCATTTGACCACTAACCAGAGGGCTGGAGTTTCAAATACCCAGCCACTCCTGGGAAGGAAGATCAGTCAATCTACTTCTCTAGAGATACTGCCTCAGAAACCCAATGAGGGGTCACTATGAGTTGAATTAATTCCACAGCAGAGGCTTATTATTCTAGAATTGTCTGTCTCTCTCTTCACTTGTTTTAAAGTTTGACTTATGCATTTTGGAGCTCTTTCATTGGGTGTGGAAATATCTATCAAGGTTATGTCCTCTTGTAGGACTGACCCTTTAATAATTATATAGTATTCTTCCTTGTCATTTTCAGGTTTTGGCCTTAAAGTCTATTTTATCAGAAATTAATATTACCACTCCTACTCTTTGTTGAGTGTCATTTATTTGATATATGTTTTCCATCCTTTGATTTTTAGCTTTTTTTTTTTTTTTTTGTATATTTGTTATTTCTATCTAAAGCATGTGTCTTCATGAGTCATTTTTTTTTAACCACTAGGTTACTCTCAGTCTCTTGACTGGTACATTTAATCCATTTATGTTAGGTATAATTGTCCTTAAAATTTAAACTAGCGCTGTCATTTTGCACGGTTTATTTTTTGTTGTTTGTTTGCTTTTGTGGTGTAAATTATTTCTTTCTTTAATATGATTTTCTGTGCTCGGTTTATTTTGTTTATGGATTTTCTTATTTCCTTCATTGCTATTAGTGTTTACTGAGAGTGATTCTCTTCTTTTTTCCTTTTGGTGAGAAGGTTTTTTACTTTTTTGATGCTAATAATAAGTTATTATTATTTTACCAAGTTTAAAGCAATCTGTTCTATCATAATATTGTCTAGGCTTCTCTGTTTTGAAGTTCAGTAACTATATCATTTATTTCCTCTTTTTTCCTTTTTGGTTATCTTCATTTATAAATTGACATCTCTGGTTTCCTATTTTCAGTCTTGTAGATTTATTTGATTTTAAAAACTTTTATATTTGCGTTTGTGATAGTTCGGCTTTAGTGTCAACTTGGACCCCTATTTTGAGTGGTTTAAGCAGTTGTATGTGGGTATTCCCATGATGAGATTGAATGTATATGTTTTGAGCAGCAAATCCATTGAAAGGGAGTTTTCCCAGGTGTGGCCTTCTTCCTATGTTGTTGTCGTTATATGCCACTGAGTTGGCCCCAACTCATAGTGACCCCTCCTTGGGATTCCGAGGCAGAATCACTACAGAAGTAGGATTGCCCAACCTTCCTTCTGAGGAGTGGCTCGTGGGTCCTTCTGGTTAGCAGTCAAGTGCCTTAGGGTATATATATATACATCCTAAGAAAAAGACAGGAGTTCTGGTGGTGTAATGCTGCCTTGGAACCCCAAGGAGGAGTCACTGAGTTGGATCGAGTCAATAGCAGTGAGTTTGGTGTTTTGCTTTTGGGAAAAGACAGACTCTTCGGTGGATCTGGATCCTGTTGTGTACCTACAACTGTCCATGAGCAAACAATCTACCATTCAGCCTGGTGACCTTGGATTTGTCATCCCTCAGAGTCAACTGCCAGTATACTGCCTGCCAACCTTGAACTTGTCAGTCCCTGCAGCTGTATGAGTAGGGAAAAGCCTCCAGCTTGACATTTGATCCAGGAACTTGTCAGCTTCTGTAAGTGTGTAAGCCATTTTCCTAAATAAATTTCTCTCTCTCTTTATATATATATATGTATAGGTTGTTGTTGTTGTTATGTGCCATCGAGTAGGACCCAACTCATAGCGACCCCTCCTTGGGT
>NW_006922453.1:490985-505230 GCF_000298275.1 Orycteropus afer afer
TTTTTTCTCTCTTTCAGGGTTTTATATTTGTCATCCCACTGCTTTCTTGCTTACAAGGTTTCTACCAAGAAATCAGAGTTTAGTTTTATTTTTTTCTCCTTTGTAGGTGACTTTTCATTTTTCCCAAACTGCTTTCAGATTTCTTTCTATCTTTTGTTTTGGAAAGTTGGATTTTGATGTCCTGGTGAATTTATTTTGAAGTCTTTCCTGTTTGGGTTTTGTTGAGCTTCTTTAATGCATATATTTTTGTATTCCATGATTTTAGAGAATTTGTCTTCCAATACATCTTTGACAATTTTCTCTCTTATTTTATTTATTTATTTATTTATTTATCTCTTACCCTTATGGAATTCTGATTACACAGAAGTTATTCCTTTTAATGCTGTCACACATGATTCTTAGGCTTTCTTTATTTTCAAAATTTTCTTTTTAATTCTTATTCTTTCTCAAACAGATTAATGTTGAGAGATTTGTCTTCAATCTCACTAATTCTGTGTTCTATTAAGGAGCTCTGGTAGCATAGTGGCTAAAGCACTTGACTGCTAACCAGAAGGCTGGTGGTTCAAACCCACCAGCCACTCCTCGGAAGGAAGGTTGGGCAATCCTACTTCCGTAGTGATACTGCTTCGGAAACCTAAGGAGGGGTCGCTATGAGTCGGGGCCGACTCGACGGCACATAACAACAACAACAACAACATTGAGGCAATACTACTCCTTTGTCTTTTTAATGAATTTTCTGTTGCTGTTTTTTTGTATGGGCTCTAATGTTCCATTTATTTTATCAGTTTTTTAATTTTATTTTTAATTCTTCTAGAAATTTTCCTGTGTTTTCCTTCATTTTATCTTTGGTTTCCTTGATTCTTTTCTCAACCTGTTGAAGTTACTTAAATGTAATTGTTTTGAATTCCTCATTAGGTAGTTATATTAGCATTTGTTCCTCTGGAAGGTTTTCTGACCCTGTACTTTGATTAGCTGTTTGGGATATCTTTTCCTGTTTTTTTTTTTTTTTTTTTTTTGTGTGTGTGTGTGTGTGTGTGATTTGAAATTGTCTGTTGTTTCCCACATTTACCGTGTTATTGTAGTAATTTGTCAATTATATGTTGGTTTACTCTCCTCTGATTTGTTGTTGTTGTTGTTGTTGTTGTCGTCCTTTTTTAATATATCCTGGCAACAGGGCAGGCTTGTTACTCTGGTCACTAGTTTTGCAGCACTAGAATATTCACCTCTTGTCTTGGGTGAATTTAGTATCAGGTAGGAGTCTGGGTGTGATTATCTGATCACTAATAATAAGAGTAGCTGATAACAGGCTGGACAGGTGTTCACTGCTGTCTGTCATTGGTCCAGTAGTGCTGGAGTTGGTGTTGACACCTGCCTGTTTGGTGTGACAGCAGGTTTGTGTAGATATGGCTGCATAGTACCTCTCTGAGCTCTCTGGTTGCTGATCACCAGTGTAGGTGCTGGTGAAGTCTTTGGCAAGTAAAGCAGATTATCTGACTCCTTTTCTGATCAGAACACTGCTTCAAATACTCACAATAACTCTTCTGTGCTAGTTGGCAGTTTTACCTCCCATTCTTCCTTAGTTTTTTGTTCAGTCTCTTCTTCTCATAAATATCTGATCTACTTCTTTATCATCTCCTTTGAAGCTTTGGGATCCAGGACTGTGATCTTAACTATTTCCCTTGATTTTTTTGAGTCTTTGTTGTAGAGGGTCTGGAGAGTGTATCTGTCTAGTTTGCCATTTTGAAACCGCCTTTTATGTATCTTTAAAAATCTTTTAACAAAAAAGATCAAATCTCTTTTTTGCCATTTGTTTTGGTTTTGACATGTGACAAAGATATGGGCCCATTTTTCTTTTTGCAGGTTGCTCCCTCAGAGATAAGTCAGATATCTGTTAAAGTGAGCATCACTACCACCACTGGAACTGAATGAGAATCCTAGTTCTTTCTCCCATCAATCTGTGACTTTTCACCTCAATTATTCATTCTCAACCTTGGCTTTCTCATCTAATCACAAGTCCATAGTGTTCACAGACTTACAGATAAATAAAACAGGTCTCAACTGTCCATTTCCCAAAGTTTGTCATCTCCACTGTGATGCCTTCCACCTTATGGGTGTAGCAGACATAACCAGTGCTCATTTCTTTAGAGCAAAAAACTACATTTTGTACTCAGTTTGCATTGCTTTCTTAGAAATCACTACAGTGTTATGAGCTTAGAATAGCATAAATGCATTGTCTCATGATTCCTGTGGTTCAAGACTATGGCTCAGATTAGTTGGGCCCTCTGCTCAGGCTCTTACAAGCTTATAATGAAGCTATTGATAGCTGTACCTTCATAAAGAAGCTCAACTAGGGTAAAGATCCACATGCAAGGTCCCGCACTTTGTTGGCATTGAATTCCATTCCTTGTTACTATGGGTCCAGGTCTGTTGTCTTACAGATGTTGGCCATGGGAAATCTCAATTTCTATGGGTCCCTCTGGATCCTTGTCACTTGACCCTTTTCACAACATGACAGTTTTCTTCTTCAAGACTGGGAAAGGAGTGCCTACTGATGCTTCTTATAACTTTGTAAGAGATTACCCAATTAGGTTAGGGCAATTGAGAATAATCTTCCCTGTAAATAAATATCAGTTGAAGAGGAGGTGATTTTTCTAGGTTTATTTATATTCCAGGGGTTAGAAATCTTGACAACCACTTAGAATCTGATTGATTATACTTTAAAAATTCATTACTTTAACTAGAGACTATATAAGAGATGAACCAAAGTATTTATATAACGTGAGATAAATTACATGAATTTTAAAATTTTATTATGAAACTGTATTTTTGTAATGGTCAGATTTGTTTTAAATTTGGATCTCATCTATAAATTCAATAATTACAAAAATATTTTCAGAGCATTTACATGTCTTATAACAGATTTGCTAAGATGAAAAGATACTAAGGTACTAGTGAAGTTGGTGAGATTTAATTTAATGCTGAAAGGAAAGAAGATTCATTGTTTTAATATCTAAAAGAAGGAGGATAATTTCATTCAAAAAGGCAAAAATCACACAAGAAATGTCTAATTTCCAATACAAAAATATAATTTTTACCAAAAAGTCTTCAGATTTCAGTGGGTAGAATATTTTATTAAATCACCAGAGTCATTAATAAAATATCATCAAGACCTGGCACTCTTCTTTTATGTATTATTCTCAACTAATGTGTTTCCTTTCAAATACTTTTAATTGTTCTGAAGTTAATAATCATGTTAAAAATGTTAAGAATGTCCTTCTCTTTCAACACACACACACACACACACACACACAGCTTTTTGAAAGCAATAATTAAAATTTTCATTGTGCATATATACTGTCTATGTTTGAAGTAACTGTTCTTTTTTAGTATTATTATTTTATTATATGAAATCAAAGTTTGTAATATGCCAAAATCTGACTTCATAAGTGAAGTGGAAATTTTCAGTGAATATTTCAAGATTTGAACTTCTATATTTGTCATGAATTAGAAATTTTTATGTTATTTTTTCTCTCAGGAATCTTCAAGAGATAGGTTTGTGATAAAATATAAAGTCCATGTTACCATTCAAGCATTCACAGATGCAAATTAAAAAAAAAAAACTTTTTTGAAATAAGAATTATAACAATTTTACATCAAATATGGACAAGAGTTTTAACAACAGATATGAAGACAAATCAAGCACTGCCATCAGCATTTCAAAAAGAGTAGCCTATGATATCTACCTGGGGCTTAGATCAGTACATCTTACTGTAGGCTGTTAAGGGAAAAGTACACCGATACTTTTTAAGGAAAAGGTGGTCTTAAGGATATTTCCATTTCCTTTAGTTATTCTACATTCAATAGCAAGTTTAGAGTTTTAGTTTTGTTTTGTTTTTCTGATATCTCTTTTGGTCTTTTCTTTCTTTCCTGTCTTTTTAGTGACCTTTTGCTTTATTCATATATGATGTCCTTGAGGTAATACACAACTCCTCTATTCTTAAATGATTAGTGTTCAATGCATCAAATCTATTCTTCAGATGGTCTCTAAATTCAGGTGGGCTATACTTAAAGTCATACTTGGGCTCTTGTGGACTTCTTTCCACTGTCTTTAGCTTCACCCTCAACTTGCATGTGAGAAATTGATAGCTTCACAATTGGCCCCTGGCTTTGTTCTGACTGATGATATTGAGCTCCTCCATCTTCTCTTTCCATAGATGCACTTGATTTGATTCCTGTATATTTCATCTGGCAATGACCATGTGATTGTCATTGTTTATACTGTTTTAAAAAATAATTTCTAGTGAACAGCATGTTGGTATTACAGAATCCAATTAAGCCTTGTCTAGCTCTGGTGGTGTAGTGCCTGAGGCATTTAACTGCCAACCAGAAGCCTGGTAGTTCAAACCTATCAGCCACTCCACGAAAGGAATATTGGGCAATCTACTTCCATAGAGATGAACAATAACAACAACAAAAAAGTGCACTGCTGTTGAGTAGGTTCCAACTCACAGCGACCCTTCCTTGGGTTTCTGAGGCAGTATCACTACGGAAGTAGATTACCCACCCTTCTTCAGAGGAGTGGCTGGGGGGTTTAAAATGGCAGCCTTCTGTTTAGCAGTCAAATGCCTTAGGCACTACCCTACCAGAGTTCCCTCCATTGAGATACTGCCTCAGAAACCCAAGGTGGGGTTGATATGAGTCAAATTGACTCCATGGCAGTGAGCTTTAAAGAGTGATCTCTATCTAAGGCCATGTTTTCCAATTACTGATCTGCAAAAAGGATATGGGAGTAGCATCTTCCTCTGAGCTCCTCTAACTTCATGAGAGGGACAGAGAATCACCATCAACAACCCATGGCTTATTCCTATGAGGCCAGACATGCCACTACTTTCCAATCTTTTTGTTGGTCCAGAAAACAACCATCCCTCCCACAGAATACACTACTTCTCTACTAAGTTGGGTAATTTGTTATAATGGCCACACAGAACTCACAGAAAATACTAAAAATTATAGGTTTATTAGGGAAGCAACATGGTATAATTTAGGTTCAGAAATGCTCAGGATACAATTCTTCCATGAGGACAGTTTCCCCTTTGCCATGTCCTCAGGTGTGCCTTCTGGCCTTTGGCCTCTTGACATGGCCTCTGTATTGCTCAGGAAATTGACACAAAGCTATTTTAGCTCTGCTAACAGGCTCACCTAGGTGGACCCTACTCTATCAGCAAGACTCCTAATCAAAGCACTCAGTTTTCTCACTCCATTGACCAGCCACCCTATTGCTCTGTCTTGTGCCAGCTTCTCTGCTATATCTCTGTCTGCTCTCTCTAGTTTTTTTGTCAAGGAGGTCCAGTTCAGGGATCTCACTTCCATGAAGAGACAAGAGCCCAAGGTGAGGGGGGCATGTCTTTGGACCTGAGATCGTTGTGCTGAACCTCCTTGGGAGAGAGTTGGGAGGAAGTCAGCAGAGTCAGTAGAGAAATGGCACAAGCTACATGGCCTGTGGAGGGAAGAGGTTGAGTGCCTTTGGGCAGGAGCATTGTTAAGGAAGTGGGGTGCACATAGTTGTACCTATCTGCAGAGCTAGAAGAGCCTTATAACACTTGCCTGAGCAGGATTGAGGCCAAACCAAAAGGCTAAGGGCCAGAGAGGTATACCTAAGAGCATAGCAGAAGGGAGACTGTTCTGATGGGGAATTTGCATCCTGAGCATGTTCCTGAATGTGAATTGTAACCTTTTACTTCCTTAATAAATCCCATAGTCACGAGTATTGTCTGTGAATTCTGTGTTGCCACTGCAAAGAATTATTGAATCCACCAGAGAAATAGTGTATCCTGTGGGAGGGACGGTTGGTGCCGGAACTGGCAGAAAGAGTAGAGGGTGGTAGCATGTCTTGCCTCATAAAAATAAGTCATGACCTGCTGATTGTTATTCTCTCTCCCTTTTGTGAACTTGGGGGAGGTTAGAGGAGGATGACATCCCCCGTGTCCTTTTTTCATGTTCCTTCTTCTTTGTTTCCTACTTTCAAATTCCAATCACCAGGAATTACCAATGCATCTTGATTTCATATCTGATGAATTTCAGACTGCAGAAATTGTAAAAATTCTTTAATTTCTGCATCTTTTGCCTTAGTGGTTGTTGTGTAAATATAAATAATAATCATATTAATGGATCTTCCTTGTAGGTGTATGGATATTATCTTAACATTGACCTAAATACAACTGATCTTGAATATTGGAGAAGAGTGTGCTACATGATTGGATGAATAGATTGGAAACAGGTTATTCTAATCTGGGAGAACTGAGTATATATGAATTTTGAAAATGTCTTTTTTAGAGAATATAACTTCACATTAGTAAGCAGAAAGATTTAGTGTGGGGAAAGAAAAAATCATCTTTATGCTGTTCAATTGTAAGTCATAGTCACAGAATACTTAATTTTACCTAAATTGTATTGCAGAAAATATAAGAAGGCATCATAAATTAAAACAAACTGGAGGTGAGTTCCAATACAATATTGGAGCATGTCATAACCTGTGGTATATATCAATTTTATTAATTTTAAATTTATATGATAATGTAAATTAGCTTCTAATAAATTATTTTATATTGATGGCTTGGAGAAGTGACTTTAATTGATATATATCTAATCTGAAATTACTATAAATCTTTTGTTTCATATAAATAATTCCTGTGCTAAAGTTATTATGCATTTATTCTACTAGGTATTTTTCAATTGCTTCCATTGCAATATTTATCCTGCTAATTTACTTCACCATTTTTTTCATAGGCAATTCAAGGAAGTTATCAACAAAGTCAACACAAGTGATTACAAATACTGATTTAGTTATTTTTCATATTTAGAGTAGTGAAAATGACTCCAAAATGTTCATTTATATTGTTTTTTTTCATTTTTTTTCTCCATTTTATGCTGGTACAGTACAAAATTCAAAGATGTTAGACCAGGAAAAAGGGAGATAATTAAAGGTTAGAAATAATGAGCAAAAATGGACAATCACTCCATGAAAATTGAGAGTGAACTGGTAAACTAAGGGACAACATCATTACCCTTACACACCTAAAAAAATATGTGTGGGTCACTTATAGGTATTGCCAACTTTACTTATTAAAGCTTGTACGGCTGGTATCTAGAAGAGCTAAATATGAGGGTTTAATAAAGGTTTAAATGGGAGCAATACTAACCAAATATTTAATGTAAAAATTCACTTTACTCAGAAACACTACTCTTAATTCTGCAAAGTCAACAGAAGATGTGGAGGAGCAATGAATCCATTACTAAAACATGATCTGGTCCATTATTCTTTTCATTTTCTACTTTCTTATTTCAAACGTCATTTTACACTACATAGAATGTCAAAATATCACTAGTAAGTGATACAGTGTTGACCAAATCCCAAAATGAAGAACTCTAAATTTAGCCAAAGCAAATCTAATAGAATTACATATACCTTTATAGTCTGGGAATTTTCTAAATCTTCAAGTTCTTCTTTCCCTTAAAAAAATTCCTTCTTTAATTTATCTTTTTGTTTTCTTGTGCTAAACTGTAAGCAGCAAGTAGAAACAGGACAGACTTTCTACATTTTTCTAGGAAATTTCTTTAGCTAAAAAATTGAGTTTAATCACTTATAAATTCTATTTTCTCACCAATTGTAGTACATAATCCAGTGTCACTTCCTATTAATTTGCATTCATACTCACCTTTCCTCATTTTGTGGATTAGGAAATGAAGGTTTAGAGAAATAAACCTTCACTAATTTCTTGTAACTAATAATAATTGGTGGAATTAAGGCATGGATCCAAACAGTCTAGCTTTGAAGCCAACACCCTTTATTGTTCAACTACCGTATTTGTGTCTGTACTACTTCCATATACCATATTGTACTATATCACTTATCCTAGAAGAAAATGATTAGGTTATAGTTTAAACTGATCACAATAAAAGGGGACATTCTTTATGCATTTTATATATTTTTAAGCCTGTAAGGCTTAGTGAGGTGGGGCTTATTATTTTAGGGTGAAATATTTGGTGTTGAAAATAGGTAAGAATTACCAAAACAATTCATTTGAGTGCTTCCATTAAGGGGCAATCCTGGATGCCACAATGTTCTATCTTGATCCACTTTCTGAACAAAGAACTTTTCACCCTTCTGCCTTCTTGGAGGGAGCTCTGGTGGTGTAGTGTCTAAGGCATTCAACTGCTAACCAGAAAGCTGGCATCTCAAACCCATCAGCCACTCCTTGGATAGTCATATAACTTAATATAAACATGTTCTTGAATTGAAAATTTCATTACAAATCTGTGTTTCAAAGAGAAAAGAAGAGTTATTCTTGTTAGGAATCTAAGGTATATTTTGTAAAATTAGGGATCAATGTAACTGCAATCAAGATTTTTATATATCATTGAGTCTTTTATGACTGTTGAAAGAAATAGAGTATTTATTATTCAAAATATTGTATGTAACAGAACATATATCCATTGTGCTTCAACTGACACTAATAGAAAATCTTTATAACATTCCTAGTCCTTTAAGCTAAGGTTTTCCTTTTTTCAGATTTTTATCACAAGTTGATTCAAAACACTTCCTTGTTACAGTCAACAACAACTAGTTATGCTCAATAAGGTAATAACTTGAGCAACTGAAACTCCATATGGTGTGTTTCTTGCTGACAGCATGAATTCTTGGCTTGAGGACACTGATCTATTAAACCACATGTTATGATCAATTCAGTATATACTGACAATCATGACAGGAATCCTTGTTTATAGAATCACAGGCCTATGCAATACTTGCACTGAAAGATAATAAAAAGATCTAATGTCAATGACAATTATCTTTCAAGACCCACTGAATAAAACTCTGCCTGAAGCAGTGCTTTGCCTCTTCTCAAGAGCCCTTCAATCCTGGGCTCCAACTCTGTGTCAAGATGCATACAAATTATAAAATATCCAATTTCTCAGACCCAAGTTCAGGAGCAAAGGGCACTAAAATCTAAAATATTCATGAACTTCCTCATGAGTCAGTCAGTTTGGGAAATTTATTTATAAGTCACATACTTATTTCATATATTTGTTATGTTTAAACATTAAATAAACTTACCAAGCTAAAACATCAAACCACTTGCCAATGAATCAAATCTGACTCATGGCTACCTAATGTGTGTCAGAGTAGAATTGTGTTACATAAAATGTTCAAAGGCAAATTTTACAGAAGAGTGCCAGATATTTCACTCAAGGTACCTCTGGGTGGAATTTAACTACCAACTTTAATTAGCAGACAATGTAACAAATCAATATAGAAATTTGAATAAATAAACAACTCCCTTCCACATGCCCCCATCCTCCATTTTTTTAAAGTCTTATAACCTTCAAAAACTCTCCGTAGTATAACTAAGCTTTGAAAACATATTCAATCATAATTATCTATAAAATGACAAATTGAAGGGAAGTGGACTTGCATTCATCCTCAAAAAGAATGTTTCAAGATCTATCTTGAAGTAAAATGTCATCATTGATAGGATAATATCCATAAGCTTACAAGGGAGACCACTTAATGCTTACTAAAATTAACACACTGATATCTAAAGCCAAATATGAAAAAATTGAAGATTTTTACCAACTCCTACAGTCTGAAACTGACCAAACATGCAAACAAGATGTATTGATAATTATTCAATGATTAGAATGTGAAAGCTGGAAAAAAAGAAGAATCAACAAAAGTTGGGAAATATAGCCTTGGTGATAGAAATGACACTGAAGATCACATAATAGAATTTTGCAAATACTAACAACTTATTCAATTCAAATACCTTTTCACAACAACATAAATTGTGGCTATGTATATGGATCTCACCATATGGAATACACAGGAATCAAATTGTGGAAACAAACAATGGAGAAGCTCAATACCATCAATCAAAACAAGGCCAGGAGCTGATTGTGGAACAACATCAATTGTTCATAGGCAAGTTCAAGGTTAAGCTGAAGAAAATTAATGTAAGTCTACAAAAGCCAGAATATGGCCTTGATTGTACCCCAACTGAATTTAGAGACCATCTGAAGAATAGATTTGACCTATTGGACACCAATTACTGATGACCAGATGAGTGGTTGGATGACATCAAGAGCAAAATAAGTGAAGAAAGCAAATGGTCATTAAAAAGACTGGAGAGGAAGAAAAGATCAAAATGGATGTGAGAAGAGTCTGAGACTTGCTCTTGAATATAAAGTACCTGTAGTGAATAGAAGAAATGCTGAAATGAAAGGGCTGAACAGAAGATTCCAAAGGTAGCTAGAGAAGACAAAATAAAGTATTATAATGAAATATGCAAAGACCTGGAAGTAATAAACCAAAAAGGAAGAATATTCTCAGCATTTCTCAAGCTGAAAGAACTGAAGAAAATATTCAAGCCTTGAGTTGTAATATTGAAGCCTTCTATAGGCAAAATATTGAATGTTGCAGGAAGTATCAAAAGAATATGGAAGGAATATACAAGTTCACTGTATCAAAAAGAACTGGTCAATGTCCAACCATTTCAGGAAGTAATATATGATAAACATGTACTGGTATTGAAAGAAGAAGTCAAAGCTTTACTGAAGGCATTGGCAAAAACCAAGGCTACAGGAATTGATAGAATATCCATTGAGATGTTTCAATAAATGGATGCAGAACTGGAGGTGCTCACTAGATTTTGTCAAGAAATTTGGAAGACAGTTACCTGGCTGGAAGAGTTTGATATTTGTGTCAATTCCAAAGAAAGGTGATCTAACAGAATGTTGACATTTTTGAACAATAACTTTAATATCACATGCAAGTAAAATGTTGCTTAAAGTAATTCAAAAGTGGTTGCAGCAATATATAGACGGAGAACTTCCAAGAATGCAAGATGGATTCAGAAGAGCATGTAGAATGAAGGGTATCATAACTTATGTTAGATGGATCTTAGTTGAAAGCAACAAATATCAAAAATATGATCACCTGTGCTTTATTGATTATGCAAAAGCATTGACTTGTGTGAATCATAAAAAAATATGAATAACATTGGGAAGAATGGAAATTCTAGAACTTTTAATTGTTTTTATGAGTAACCTATGTATAGAATAAGAGGCTGTCATTTGAACAGAATAAGGGGGTACTGCTTGGTTTCAAATTAAGAAGAGTGTGCATCAGTGTTGTATCCTTTCACCATATTTATTCAGTCTGTATGGTGAGCAAATAATCCGAGAAGCTGGACTATATGAAGAAGAATGCAGCATCAGGACTGGAGGAAGAATCATTAATAATCTGTGATATGCAGATGACACAATCTTGCTTGTTAAAAGTGGAGTTGACTTGAAGGACTTACTGATGAAGAACAAAGAGTACAGTCTTCAGTACAGATAACATCTCAACATAAAGAAAATGAAAATCCTCACAACTCAACCAATAAGCAAGATCTTGTTAAACTGAGAAAAGACTGAATTTAAGGATTTCATTTTACTTGAACCTACAATGAATACCAATGGAAGCCACAGTCAGGAAATCAGATGGAGTATGGCACTGGGGAAATCTGCTGCAAAAGACCACTTTGAAGTGTTAATAATCAAAGACATCACTTTAAAGATCAAGGTGTGCCTGACACAAGCCATAGTATTTTCAATCAATTAATATTCACGTGAAAGCTGAACAATGAATAATGCGATGCCGTTAAATTGTGGTGTTGGTGAAGAATACTGAATATACCATAGACTGTCAGAAGAATGAACCAATCCATCCTGTAAGAGCCACACTTTGACTTTTTTCCAAGCCAGAATGCCCCCTTGGAAGCAAGAATAGCCACACTTTATCTCACACACTTTGGTCATGTTGTCAGATAGGACAGTTCCCTCAAGAAGGCTGTTGTACTTGGTCAAGTAGAGGGTCAGCAAAGAAGGGGGATATTCTCAATGAAATGAGGCTACAATGTTGGGTTTAAGTATAGCAAGGGTTGTGATGATGACACCAGACTGAGTGGTGTTTTGTTCTGTTGTACGTAGGATTGCTGAGATTTGGAGCCAACTTGACTATACCTAACAACAGCAACCTCTACAAAATATTTCCTGTATCATTATTACTGTTGATGTTGCTCGGTGTTGCTGAAGTGATACCACTTCAGAGCTACTTCAAGGCTGAGATAGACTTGGAAAAAGGAAGAGGCTATCCCCTTCTGAAACAATTGGCTACAGAAAACCTTATGAATGGCAGTGAAACATTGTCTGATATATTACTGAAAAATTTTATGAATAGCCCTGAAACATAGTCCAATACAGTACCAGAAGATGAGCCCATCATGTCAGAAGACACTCAAAATTTGACTGGTGAAGAGCTGAGTCCTCAGAATACAGACTACCTTAATGATATGGATAGCACAAAATTTTAGGGACCTCAATTTGCTGATGTGGCAGTACTGAATTTGAGGAGAAAGGCTACAAACATTCATTAATAATCAGAATATGGAATGTACGAAGTATGAATCTAGGTAAATTGGAAGATGTCACTGTGAAATGGAATGTACAAAGATTGATATCCTAGGCATTGTTGTTGTTGTTGTTATTTGCCATCGAGTCGACCCCGACTCATAGCGACCCCTCCTTGGGTTTCCGAGGCAGTATCACTACGGAAGTAGGATTGCCCAACCTTCCTTCCGAGGAGTGGCTGGTGGGTTTGAACCGCCAGCTTTCTGGTTAGCAGTCAAGTGCCTTAGGCACTATGCTACCAGAGCTCCTAGGCATTAGTGAGCTAAAATGGACTGGTATTGGCCATTTTTAATCAGACTATCATATGATGTACCATGCTAGGGATAACAATTTGAAGAGCAATGGTATGGCATTCATTGTGTCAAAGACAGTTTCAAGATCTGTCCTGAAGTACAGTGCTGTCAATGATAAGATAATATCCACAGGCCTACAAGGAAGAATCATTGATACTACTATTATTCAAATCTATGCACCAACCAGCAAAGTCAAAGTTGAGTAAATTGAATATTTCTACCAATTTTTGCAGTCTGAAATTGACTTGACATACAAACAAGATGTGTTAATTACCACTTGTGAATGGAATGCAAAAGTTGGAAACAAAGGAGACTTACTAGTAGTTGGAAAATATGGCCTTGGTGATAGAAATAAAGCTGGAGATCACATGAAAGAATTTAGCAAGACTAATGAGTTATGCATCCCAATTATCTTTTTTTCAACAACATAAGTGATGGATAAACATGTGAACTTCAACAGATGTAATACACAGGGATCAGATTGGCTACCTCTATAGCAAGAGGAAAAGGAGAATTTTAGCATCTTTGGCCAAAGCAAGGCCAGGAGCTGATTGTGGAACAGACCATCAACTATTCACATGCAAGTTCAACTTGAAGTTGAAGATAATTACAAGTCAACAAGAGCCAAAATATGACCATAATAATATCCATCTTGAGTTTAGAGACAATTGAAGGAATATATTTGATACATTGAACACCAATGACCGAAAATCAGAGGAAATGTGTGATGACATCAAGAACATCACCCAAGAAGAAATCAAAGGTCATTAAAATGATGAGAAAGAAAGAAAGAAAAGACCAAAATGGATGTCAGAAGAGATTCTGAAACTTGCCATTGAGCAAAGAATAGCTAAAGAAAATGGAAGATATGACAAGATAAAAGAGCAGAACAGAAGATTTCAAAGAGCAGCAAGAGAAGACAAAATCAATTACTATAATGAAATAACCAAAGATTGGATTTAGAAAACCAAAAGGGAAGAACACGTTTGCCATTTCTCAAGCTGAAAGAACTGAGGAAAAAAATTAAGTCTTGAGTTGCAATATTGAAAGATTTTATGGGAGACATTCCCAGATGGGGAAATAGGCAGAAAGACAGCACAGACACTCTTCAACAAAGAAAAGGGGAACCAATTAATAAAAACACAGAAGATAATCCTGGACCCTTGAGTTTTGAAGGGAAGGATATAGAAGTGGACTAAACCTCAACTAGCAGAAGAATTTGCATGAAAATACCAGAAAAGGAGACAGATGGAGCTGCGGTCTGGCAGTGATCCTGAGTGATCCTGATGGCACAGACAGCTTGGAGATTCCCGAGTGGTGGTTGCTGTTGTTAAGTGCCGTCGAGTCATTTCCAACTCATAGCGACCCCATGAACAGCAGAACGAAACACTGCCCGATCCCGCGCCAGTACCACAATCCCTGCTATACTTGAGCCCATCATC
>NW_006922453.1:507058-512458 GCF_000298275.1 Orycteropus afer afer
ATTTGATTGTGTGGATCATGACAAATTATAAATAACATTGAAAAGAATGGGAATTCCCGAGCACTTGATTGTACTCATGAGGAACCTGTACTTTGACCAGAAGGCTGTCATTCAAACGTAACAAGTGGACACTACGTGGTTTAAAATCAAGAAGGGTGTGTGTCAAGGATGCATCATTTCCTCATATTTATTCAATCTATATGCTGAGCAAATAATCTGAGAAGCTGGACTATATGAAGAAAAATGTAGCATCAGGACTGGAGGAAGAATCATTAACAACCTGAGATACACAGATGATACAACTTTGTTTGCTGAAAGTGAGGATGGCTTGAGGCACTTAGTGATGAAGTTTGAAAAATACAATCTGCAGTGTGGATTACATCTTAATATAAAGAAAACAAAAATCCTCACAAGTAGACCAATGAGCAGCATCACAATAAATGGAGAGAAGTTTGAGGTTGTCAAAGACTTCACATTGCTTTGTTCTACACTTGATGCCAAAGGAAGCAGCAGTCAGGACACTAGATGAAGTGTAGCATTGGGAAAGTCAACTGAGAAGGAACTGTTTCAAGTACTGAGGAGCAAGGATGCCTCCTTGGGGTTTAAGGTGTGCCTGACACAAGCCATGATATTTCCAATTGCCTCATATACATGTGAGAGCTGAACAATGAATAAAGAAGACTAAGGTAGAGTTGATGCTTTTGAGATGTGGTGCTGGCAAGGAATGCTGAAAGTACAGTGGACTGCTAAAAGAACTAACAGATCTGTCCTGGAGGAAGTGCACCCAAAATGCTCCTTGGAAGTGAGAATGGCCAGACTTCATCTCACCTATTTTGGACATGTTGTCAGAAGGGACCATACCCTGGGGAAGTTTTTCATGATTGGTAGGGTGGATGGTCAACAAAAGAGGAGGAGGCCTTAAATGAGATGGATTGACATGGTGGCTGCTATGATGGGCTCAAATATAGCAGGAATCGTGGAGCTAGCGTGGGATCAGGCAGTGCTTCATTCTGCTGTGCATGGGGTCGCTATGAGTTGGAAACATTTTGATGACACCTTACAACAACATCAACAACATATTTAAGTATCTGAAAAGGATTGAGAGACAGACCAAAGAAAACACACAAAAAAAACTTAGAAGAAATTTGGAAGAAAATATAAGAACAAAATGACAAAATAAATGAAAAATTAGAAATGATTCTAAATCTACAGACAGAAATCCAGAAGATTAATACTAAATTGTCAGAAATAGATAATACACTGGAAGACAAAGGGGTAGACTTGATGCAATGGAAGACAGAATTAATGATATTGAAGACAAATACCTGAATACTTCTTTGGAAAGGGATCAATCAGAAAAAAATCAAAACAAAATGAAAAAGCCTAAGGTCCATGTGGGATACCATCAAAAGGAATAACATACCTGTTATTGGAATTCCAGAACAGGAAGAGAAAAATAAAACCACTGAGAAAATTGTTCAAGATTTGCTGGAGAAGAACTTCCCTGATATGATGAAAGAAGAGATATATCCATTCAGAAAGTCCAATGAATCCCAAACAGGATAGACCCCAAAAGAAAATTACCAAGACATATCATCATCAAACTCACCAAAACCAAAGACAAAGACAGAATCCTGAAAGCAAAAGGGGGAAAAACAAAAAGTTACGTACAAAGGACAGCCAGTAAGAATAAGCTCTAATTTCTCAGCAGAGACCATACAAGCAAGAAGGCAATGGGATGATATATATAAAACCCTGAAAGAGAAAAAATTTCAACCAAGAATTATATATCCAGCAAAATTGTCCCTCAGATATGATGGTGAAATTAGGAGATTTCCAGATAAGCGGAAACTAAGGGAATTTGTTAAAACCAGGCTAACCTTACAAGAGACACTAAAGGGAGCCCTTTGAACAGAGAAGCAAAAGTAGCAAATAACAACCAACCATTAATATGCAAGTTGACATTACCCATAAACCACAGCTAAGGACATATCCAAAGTAAAATGAGCCTACAAGATTGTGAAAAGGGAATCAGATACATCAATTGGCAAGTGAGGACAACTACAAACAAAAAGATGGAAAAGACTGTGTAGTTACAGAACTTCTAAATGGTGAGGAAGTTAAGAGAATTGCAAATAGAATGGGCTGCTCTAAACTTGGGGAGAAAATTATAAATCAGAGTGTAACCTCAAAGAAAAATGATGAACCTTCATGTCACAATAAAAAAGAGGACAAGCACAAATAGTCAGCATATAGTAAAACAACAGCAACAAAGGAAATGATAACAGGTTTCATAAACATAATAAGCTAGGACAGAAAAAAATATGGAACAAAGAAACAAGGGACACCATGGAAAAACACATACCAAAATGACAGCAACAAATTCATACTTGTCAATAATGACATTGAATGTTAACGGATTTAATGCACCACTCAAGAGACAGAGAGTTGCAGATTGGATAAGAGAACAAACCCATCAATATGCTGTCTACAAGAGACATACCTTAGAGACAAAGAGAAAAACAGACTAAAAATCAAAGGTTGGAAAAAGATATATCAAGAAAATGGCAACTGTAAGATAGCAGGAGTGGCAATATTAATTTCTGAACAAATTGACTTTAAGACAAAAACCACCATATGAGACAAGGAAGGAAATTATATAATGATTAAAGGATCAATTGAACATGAAGTTATAACCATAATACATATCTATGGTCCCAATGAAAGAACCCCAAAATACATAAATCTGACTTTAAATGAGCTGAAAAGCCAATTAGATGACTCAACAGTCATAATGGGAGACTTTAATACACCACTTTCTTTGAAAGATAGAACAACTGGAAAGAAACTCAACAAAGATATAGAAGAGCTAAACAAGGCAATCCACCAACTTGTTCTTATATACATCTACAGAGCACTTCACCCAACAGCAGCACAGTATACATTCTTCTCCAATGCAAATGGAACATTTTCCATGATAGACCATATGTTAGGCCATAAACCAAGCCTTAACAAATTTAAAAACATTGAAATACTGCAAAGTATCTTCTCAGATCATAAGGCTATCAAATTAGAAATCAACAATAGGAGGATCAACAGAAAAAGAGTAAACACATGGAAACTGAACAATACCCTCCTTGAGAAAGACTGGGTAAGAGAAGAAATAAAAGTTGAAATTAAAAAATTCCTTGAATCAAACGAGAATGAAAACACAACATACCAAATCTTTGGGACACAGCAAAAGCAGTGATAAGAGGCCAATTTACAGCAAAACAAGCACACATCAAAAAAGAAGAAAGAGCCAAAATCAACACTTTAAACCAATATCTCCAAAAATTAGAAAAAGGATAGCAAGAAAAGCCTACAGTCACCAGAAGAAAGGAAATAATCAAGAAGCAAACAGAAATCAATGAAACAGAAAATAGAAGGGCAATAGAAAAAAACAACAAAACCAGGAGTTGGTTTTTTGAAAAGATCAATAAAATTGACCAACCAAAGCCAAATCTAACATAGAAAAAGAGAAAGAAAACACAAATAACATGAATAAGAAATGAAATGGGTGACATCACAACAGAACAAGCTGAGATTAAAAGGATAATGTCAGGATACTATGAAGAACTGTACTCCAACAAATTTGAAAATCTGGAGGAAATGCACAAAATTCTAGAAACACACAACTTTCCTAAACTAACACAGACTGATGTGGAATAGCAGAGCAGCCCCATCACAAAAGAAGAAATTGAACAGGTCATCAAAAAATTACCAACTTTATAAAAGTCCTGGCCCAGATGTTTTAAATAGAGAATTCTACCAAATATTCAGAGAAGAACTGATACCAATCCTACTCAAACTATTCCAAAACATAGAAAAGGATGGAATCCTCCCTAACACTTTTTATGAAACAAGTATAACCTTGATACAAAAACCAGGCAAAGACATCACTCTAAAGGAAAACTACAGATCAATAAGCCTCATGAATATAGTTGCAATAATCTTCAACAAAATCATAGCCAATAGACTCCAACAACATATCAAGAAAATCAATCATTATGACAAAGTGGGGTTCTTATCAGATATGCAAGGATAGTTCAACATTAGAAAAACAAACAATACCATCCATCCCATAAATAAAACAAAGGAAAAGAACCTCATGATCATATCAATTGATGCAGAAAAGGCATTTGATAAAATCCAACACCTATTCCTGATCAAAACTCTCAGCAAAATAGGAATAGAATGGAAATTCCTCAACATAATAAAGGGCATATATGCAAAACCAACAGCCACCATTATTCTCAATCCTGGATGTCCTAGCCAGGGCAATAAGGCAAGAAAGGGAAATCAAAGGCATCCAAATCGGTAAGGAAGAAGTCAAGTATCCTATTTGCTGATGATATGATCCTATATCATAGAAAACCCAAGAGACTCAGTCAAAAATCTACTGGAACTAATTGAGAGATTTAGCATTCTGGCAAGATGTTAAGATCAACATCCAAAAATCAGTTGGATTCCTCTACACCAGTATAGAGATTGCTGAAAAAGAAATAAGGACATCAATACCATTTACAGTAGCTACCAAAAAAATAAAATACTTGGGAATAAGTCTTACCAGGGACACAAAAGACCTGTACAAATAAAACTATAAAAAACTACTTCAAGAAGCCATAAGAGATCTACATAAATGGAAGAATATCCTATGTTCATGAATAGGAAGATTGAACATTGTGAAAATGTCAATTCTACCCAAAGCAATCTATAAATTCAATGCAATCAAAATCCAGATCACATCAACATTCTTTAGGGATATGGATAAACCAGTCACTAACTTTATATGGAAAGGAAAGAGACCTCAGATAAGCAAAGCACAATTGAAGAAGAAGAACAAAGTAGGTGGTCTCTCACTGCTGGATCTCCAAACCTACTATACAGCCACAGTAATCATAACTGCATGGTATTGCTTTAATGACAGATACATAGACCAATGGAATAGAATTGAGAACTGAGAAATAGATCCATCAACCTATGATCAGCTGATCTTTGACAAAGGGACAAAATCCATTAAATGGGGAAGAGAATGTTTGTTTAATAATGGTGCTGGCAAAACTGGAGATCCATTTGCAGAAAAATGAAACAAGATTTCTACTTTACACCATACAAAAAAATGATCTCCAGATGGATCAAAGACTTAAATGTGAAACCTAAAACTATACAGTTCCTCAAGGAAAAACTAGGGGAAAATTTAGGGGTCCTCATATATGGCATAAATAGACTATCAAGCATAACTCAAAATACACAAACAACAGAAGAGAAATCAGATGATTGGGACCTTCTAAAAATTAAATTTTTATGTGCTTCCAAAGACTTCTCCAAAAGAGTCAAAAGAGAACCTACAGATTGGGA
>NW_006922453.1:512643-514179 GCF_000298275.1 Orycteropus afer afer
AAAACCCACACCTCAATAACAAAAAGATAAACAATCCAATTAAAAAATGGGCAGAAGACATGAATAGACACTTCACCAAGGAGGATATTCAAGTGGCCAACAAGCATATGAAGAAATGCTCACAATCATTAGATATTAAAGAGATGCAAATCAAAACAACAATGAGATACCATCTTGCTCCAGCACTAGTAGCAAATGTGAACAAGACAGAAAATAACAAATGCTGGTGAGGATGTGGAGAGATGGGGAATCTCATATACTGCTGGTGGGACTGTAAGATGGTAAAACCATTGAGGAAAGCAGTATGGCGATTCCTTCTAAAGTTGGAAATAGAAATACCATTTGACCCAGCTATTCCATTACAAGGTATATATCCTAAAGAAGTGAGAGCCATGACAAGAATAGACATATGCACACCCATGTTCATCACAGCACTATTTACAATAGCCAAAAGATGGGAAAACCCTAGGTGTCCATCAACTGAGGAATGGATAACTAGCTATGGTACATACACACAATGGAATACTATGCAACGCTAAAGAATAATGTAAAATCTGCAAAACACTGCATAATGTGGATGAACTTGGAGGACATTATGCTGAGTGAAATAAGTCAATCACAAAATGACAAACATTGTGTTAGTCCAGTATTGTAAAAGTCAAGGAATGTCTATCTATGGAAGGACAATTTCTTTGTTTGTTACCAGGGGTGGAAGGGCAGGGGAGGGAACACTGTTAGATAGACAGAGATAAGTATTGATTTGGGTGAAGAGAAGGGCAATGTACCAAATATGAGTGATCAATATAGTAGCATTGAGGAAGAGAAATATGTAGAGAGGTATGTGGCAGGTACAGACAACAAAGATGAACCCTTTTGCACATATTGTATGGCATTGTCAGTGAAGTCAACCATGGGTATACGGGTGGATAGATGGGTGGATAGGCTGAACTAATAGGTATGTCTATGAAGCTGGGAGTGTACCAAGAACATGTATAAGGTTGACAGACAATGGTCCTTTAAGTTTATGTGTATGATCTGAATTCCCAGGTGCATAGTAGAGCTGATAAGGGGCAAGGTTGTAGTCACTGCTTGGTCACAGCCAGCTACCCAGAGGGACCGAGTAGTTGAACCTGTGGGCTCAGGACTATAGTTACAGGGGACATCAAGCTCAATTTGCATAACATACTACACAAAACATTGTTCCACCTCCCACTTGGCAAGTAGCGACTGGGATTTAAAAGCTTGCAAGTTGCCATCTAGATGCAATGATGGGTCTCTCCTCGTCCAGAGCAAAGAAGAATGAAGAAAACCAAAAATTCCTGGAAACAATTAGTCGTGGTGACTGCTATACCATCCAAACTGCAGCTTATATGACTATGAGACACAAAGAATTAGATGGTGCCTGGCTACTACTGTCAACCACTTGGAAGAGGATCTACGTAGGAGATCCTTGATAGAAAGGGAGAACAATGTGGAACAAAATTCAAAATCATTTGTTGTTGTTGTTATTCAGTGCCGTCAAGTCATTTCTGACTC
>NW_006922453.1:516770-541973 GCF_000298275.1 Orycteropus afer afer
GTTTTACCCCTTTCTCCTGCTCTTCTGGCCTGCTACTCTGTGCTACACCCGTGCTTACCTTGCTCCCGGAGACCCGGTCCCTCTCGGGAGGGTAAACATAATTACCCTCTACTATTTCCCCAAGCTGATTGGAAACAGATGAATAAATATGATAAGCTCAGTTCCTTAAGAACTGAATGGAAAAAAAAAAAAAAAATTCTTTCCTGCTATTTCCTTAGGCACAAGTAATAAATGTGTTAATGTGTCTTAGAAAACAACCTGAAAATTAACTCTGCTCCTCAGACATGCACAATGGGACAGAGCCAAAATCATTTGGAGAAAAAAAAAAAAGTGGGGGACCAGGTTTGCTCGTCCAATAGAGCCTGGTGGAACCACTGAGACTATAGTCTCTAGCTGCCCTTCAAGTCTGGAATTGAACCCATGCCTGTGGCTTCTAGCCAAATAACAGAGAGGTATATGAGCTGAACACTTACCTTAGGTAGATACACTCCAGAAATTGACGGAATATCCATTGAGATGTATCAACAAATGGATGCTGCACTGGAGGCACTCACTCTGCTATGCTGAGAGATTTGGAAGACAGCTACTTGGCCAACTGACTGGAAGAGATCCATATTTGTACCCTTTCCAAAGAATAGTGATTCCACACAATGTGGAAATTATCGAATAATATCATTAATATCACATGCATGTAAAATTCTACTGAAGATAATTCAAAAACATTTGCAGCAGTATATTGACAGAGAGCTTCCAGAAATGCAAGCTGGATTCAGAAGAGCATGTGGAATGAGACATATCATTGCTGATGCCAGCTGCATCTTAGCTGAAAGCAAAGAATACTGGAAAGATGTTTACTTATATTTTATGGACTATGCAAAAGCATTCAATTTTGTGGATCATACAAATTACAAATTATGGATAATATTGAGAAAAATGGGAATTCCATAACACTTGATTGTGCTCATCAGGAACCTGTACATAGATCAGAGGCTGTCATTCAAATAGACAGGGGGATACTGCATGACTCTAAATCAAGAACTGAGTGCTCCAACGTTGTATCCTTTCACCATAGTTATTCAACTTGTTTGCTGAGCAAAGTTGTATTATATGAAAAACATGACATCAGGATTAGAGGAAGATTCATTAACAACCTGTGATATGGAGATGACACATTTGGTTGCTGAAAGTGAAGATGATTTGAGACACTTTCTGATTAAGTTTAAAGACTACAGTCTACATTAAGGATTACATCTCACTATTAAGAAAACAAAAATCCTCTCAACTGGTTGAATAAACAGCTTCACAGTAAATGGAGAAAAGATTGAAGTAGTCAAGGACTTCATATTATTTCATTCTACAATCAACACCAATGAAAGCAGCAGTCAAGATAACAGATGACATATTGCATTGGGTAACTCTGCTGCAAAAAATATCTTTCAAGTGATGAAGAGCAAAGATGTCTCCTTGAAGACTAAGGTGTGCCCAACCCAAGCCATGGTATTTTCAATCTCCTCTTACACATGTGAAAGCTGGGTAATGAATAAGGAAGAACAAAAAAGAGTTGAGACTTTTGAGTTGTGTTGTTTTTTGGAGAATGCTAAAAGTAGTATGGTGCAAATAGGACTAACAAATTTGTTCTGGAAGGAGTGCAACTGGAATGCTCCATGAAAGCAAGAATGTCCAGAGTTCATCTCACCTACTTTGGTCATGTTGTGAGAAGGAACAATTCCATGGAGAAGGATATCATGCTTGGTAAAGTGGAGGGTCAATGAAGAAGGGGAAGGCACTTAAAGAGTTAGATTGATACAGTGGTTGCAATAATGGACTCAGGTATAGCAAGGGACGTGAGGCTGGTACAGAATCGGACAGTGTTTTGTTCTGCTGTGTATAGGGTCTCTATGAGTCACAGATGACTTTATGGCCCTTAGCAACAACATTAAATGTGTTTTCAGGAGGTACCAGACCCTGAAAAAAGGATGGAAAGCTTGTTAAAGTAGAAGATCAACCAAAAGGAGGAAGAGGCTCTGGGATGAATTGACCGAGGATTTGCAGCAATGTACTTAAAAATAGCGACAACTGTGAAGCTGGTATGAGACCAAGTAGTGTTCTATTCTGTTGTACATGGGGTCAATATGAGTCACAACAGACTCAATGGTACAAAACTACAACAAAAACATTAAAATCTATAAAAGAATGACTGTGTATAGGGAAAAATAATCAGCCTTTCTTCTGATAAAAATGTTCTTTATATTTCTTAGCTAAAGAGCTACCTTTGCTTTCTTTTTAACACCATAATTTAACTGCAACAAATCAAATTTTTCTGATAGCACTGCTTGATAAGAACCATTAGTAACTGTACGGAGGCCTGGCTGCAGCTGTTGTTCCCCTATAGCACACAGTTGTGCTGTGTCATTTGAATTTGTGCTTCAATGCATCTTTAAACATTTCTTCTGCATAACCTGATTAGAGTTGTGTCCCGTCTGTTCACTTCACTCTCATTGCTTACGAACCCTACTGCGAGACACAGGTCACAAATTTTAAGTCCAGTAAAAGTATTTTTCAGAGAAAAATACTTACGAAAATAGACTTCTCTAATTGTCTTCATTCTGTTAACCCCTACCATTTTATGACCAAGATCCAAGCACCTATGTCTACTCATTTTAGATTCAATATAGTTTTTTCGCTAAATAAAACCTATTCCCTTATAAAGAGCTCTCACTTTAGTCATTTCTTTGCTAGATTCATCCCCAATTCTTATGTACTCTGTAATATTTTTATATATATGTATAACAACAACAACAACAACTTATCATATTTCGGTAGCATAGTGCCTAAGGCACTTGACTGCTAATCAGAAGACTGGCTGTACAAACCCACCAGCCAGTCCTCAGAAGGAAGATGGGACAATCTACTTCTGTATTGATACTGCCTTACAAATCCAAAGAGGGGTCACTATGAGTCAGGTTTGACTCCACGGCACATAACAACAATACAATATTTCTGTTGTTTTCTATAAAGCTCGCACTGAATAATATGTATTGACTAATTTAGATCATCAGGCCCTTCTTTCTAGCCTGTCTTAGTCTGGAATCTTCGCTAAACCTGTTGACTTGTGTGATACTGCTGGTACTTAAAGTAATGGTAGCACAGCTTCCGGTATCATGATAACACATAAACCACCCCAGCGTGACAAAGTTTTGAAAAATAATTGACACATTCATATTATGGTGTTGGCAAATAATGTTGAAAATACTGTGGCTTTCTGGAAGAGCAAACAAATCAATCTGAGGTAAAGTACATCCAGAATGCTCTTTGAAAGTGAGATTGATGAAACTTACTTGCTTACTTTTAACATGTCATCAGGAAAGACCAATTGCTAAAAAAGGACATTATGGTTTGTAAAGTGTACAGTCAGTAAAAGCTCTGGAAATCTTCAGTGAGATGGACTGACACAATAGCTGTAACAATGGGCTCATACATACAAATAATTCTTAGGATGGCACAAGACCAGTCAATGTTTTCTTTTGTTATAAAAAAAGTCTCAATAAGTTTGAACTAACTAGACTACTAGTTGGAACTACTACTAGATAACAACAATTCACAATAGTTTAAACTGAATGCTACAAAGTGGAGCAAGTGAAGAATCTGAAAATAGCTTAGAGGTGACTAGATAGTAACTAAAAACTATATGTGTCATGCATATCCAGTATATATTCTCAAATTGGCTGTCAAATTCTTCAAGAAAGGGTAAAATATTCACAAGGAGGGTTGAATATGTTGGTGTAACTCAGGAAATAATTTTGTTTCAAATATATTACACAACTTTCCATAGACAAGACACCGTAACTGGTATGATGTTAAAGGTCATCTATAAATTCAGTATATTATTTACACATGTTTGCTCTGGTAACCAATTTGACCCTAATCTGTCTGTCTCTCTGTTTCTTTTCAGTCTCTCTCTCTCTCTCTCTCTCTCTCTCTCTCTATATATATATATATATATATAGCACGAATGTGTTAACTAGTGTCCAACAGAATCTGAAAATTATCAAACAATATCATTAATATCACACACAACTAAAATTTTGCTCAAAACAATCCAAAAACAATTGAAGTAGTACATCAACATGGAAGAGTCAGAAATTCAAGCCAGATTCAGAAGAGGAAATTGAAGGAGAAAAGGATATCATTGCTGATATCAGAAGGATCTTGGATGAAACAAAGAGTACCAGAAAGATATTTACCAGGGTTTTATTGAGTATGAAAAAACATCCAACAATGTGAATCATAGAAAATTATTAATAACAAGAAAAACAAGAATTCCAAAACTTTTAATTGTGCTTCTGTGGAATCTCTAAATATCCAAGAGATAGTCATTTGAACAGAACAAGAAGATACTGTGTGGTTTACTTTTTCAGTCTATATAAAAGCAAAAAAAAAAAACAAACCAAACTCAGTGCCATAGAGTCAAATTCAACTCATAGCAACCCCCATTGGGTTTCGGAGGCTGTAAATCTTTAAGAAAGTAAATAGCCTCAGCTTCCATAGAGGCTGGTGAGTTTGAACCACTGACCGTCAAGGTAGTAGCCAAATGCCTTATCCATTACACCACCAGAGCTCCTTTTTCAGCCTATATACTTAACAAAAAAATCTGAGAAACTGGATTCTATGAAGAAGAAAACAGCATTAGGATTGAGGGAAAACTTTTTAACAACTTACCATTTTCAAAGGAGACAACATGAAAGGAAGACTTGTTGAAAGGAAGAAGACTTTAAGCACTTATTGATGAAGATCATAGACTGCAGTATTCAGTATGGATTACTCCTCAATATAAAGAAGACACAAGTCTTCACAACTTCATCAATAAACAAGAAGATGATAAATGGAGAAAATATTGAAGTTGTCAAGGATCTCCTTTTATTTGCATACACAATCAACACCCATGGTAAAAACAGTCAAGGAGTAAAGTGATGTATTGCATGGAACAAATCTCCTGCTAATGACCTCTTTAAAGTGTTAAAAACCAGAGATGTCACTGTGAAGACTAAGGTGCACCTGACCAAAGTCATGATAATTTCAATAGCCTCACATGCATATGAAAACTGGACAATATATAAGGAAATCTACAAAGAGTTGATCACATTTAATTATAGGTTTAGCAAATAATTTTGATTATACCATGGACTGCCAGAACAATTTTTTTTTTCTTTCTTTTAAATTTTTATTGTGATTTGGGTAAAAGTTTACAGAGCAAATTCACTTTTCATACAGCAGCTCACATACTCTTTGTCTCATGACATTGACTCCAATTTCCCACAATGCAACAGCTCCCCTCCACTTCCTCTCCATAGTTACTTCTTCCCTGTGTCTTTCCCTCCCATGCACTCCTGCCCCCAGAGCGCTCTCCCTGTGCATACTTCTATTTTCCCATGATTGATCTTTCCAAGGACTGTATCTACCTAATGTAACCGTTCAGCTCACATGACTGTCTTTTGTTTGGTGGAAGCCACATGAGTGGATTCAATTCCAGACCTGAAGGGCAGCTAGGGGCCATCGTCTCAGTGATTCCCCCAGGCTCTATCAGACCAACAAGCCTAGTCTTTTTTTTTTTTTAATGCTTTTGAGTTTAGTTCAACATTGTACTCCCTCTCTAACCAGGACCTTCTACATAGATGCCCCTCTGAGTGGTTGACCGAGGTAGTCGGACACCATGTAGTTCTTCTGGTCTCATAGTCACATAGGCTGAGGATTGCATGGTATAACAGTCAGTTGGACTAATTGTTTCCATACATCTTTGGTTTCAGAAGAAGAAACAAATCTGACTTGAAGGAAGTACAGACAGAGTGCTGTCTAGAAGTAAGGACAATGAAACTTTGTCTCAGGTGTATTAGTCATATTATCGGGAGGGACCAGTCCTTTGAGAAAAATAATATGATTGCTAAATTAGAGGGTCAAAGAAAAAGAGGAAGACATTTAAGGAAATGGATTGACTAATTGATTTCAACAATGGCCTCAAACAAAGGAATGGATGTGAGGATGGTGCAAGACAAGGAAGACTGCCATTCTTTTGTACATAGGGTCACCATGAGTAGGATCCAAGTCAAGAGTACATGACAAAAACAACAATATATGTGTGTTTCCAGACAAAATAGTAAAACTGATAGTTTTCCACTGCAGAGCAACTAACTCAAATATATTTTAGTAATTAGTTCTTGAATAAGCTATGAGAGGCTACTTGGAATGTTAATATTTTTCAGATAATATTTCAACAACAACAACAAAAACTCATTTTTTTTTTTTTAATTTAAATCATTTATTTCCTTCTCTCTTATGCTGAGTTTCCAATTCTTCCTAGTAGTACTCGTGGACTAAACCTTAAGTGTCCTGTCAAAAAATCAATAAATAAAATAAAACTCAGTCTGCCATTGAGTTGGATCCAACTCATAGCACCTCCATCTAAAATTTTCCCACCTTATTCCAAATTATTCTTCTTTTTATTATGCTCAGCAATTTAGTATGGATAGATAGATAGATAGATAGATAGATAGATAGATAGATAGATATAGGAGCTCTAATGGCATAATGAATTAGGCATTTGGCTGCTAACCAGAAGGTCAAAAGTTCAAATACACCAGCCACTCCATGGAAGGAAGATGGGGCAATCCTCCATAAAGATGTACAGCCTCAGAAACCCAATGGGGTTCTCTATGAGTCAGAATCTACATGATGGGAGTGAATGTGTGTGTGTGTGTGTGTTTTACATATGTGTGTGTGTGTGTGTGTGTGTATATATGTTATTTTTTGTTGTTGTTGTTGCTGCTATGTGCCGTCAAGTCGGACCTGACTCATAGAGACCCCTCCTTGGGTTTCTGAAGTGGTATCACTATGGAAGTAGATTGCCCCATCTTCCTTCTGAGGAGTGGCTGGTGAGTTTGAACCACCAAGCTTCTGGCTAGCAGTCAGGTGTCTTAGGCACTGTGCTACCAAAGATCCTCCATCTCTCTTTCTCTCTCCCTATCTCTCTCTCTCTCTTTATATATATATCAGAAACCAACCCAACCCAAACTTATTGTCATCAAGTCCATTGTGACTAATAAGACCCCTTGGGTTTCCGAGGCTGCAAATCTTTATGGAAATAGATTGCTTCCATCCACAGAGCAGTTGGTGGGTATGAACTTCTGACCTACTTCTGGTTAGAAGTTAAATGTCTTATGCACTGTACCACCAGAGCTCCTTCTATTCCTTCTCTCTCTCTGTAACTATGTACACACACACACACACACACATATAATTGTAACCAAAAAAATAAAAAAAAACTCACTGCCCTCGAGTTGGATCAGACTCATTGTGACCCCTCCTTGGGTTTCTCAGACAGTATCACTACAGAAGTAGATTGTCCAACCTTCCTTCCAAGGAGTGGCTGGTGAGTTTGAACCACCAGCCTTCTGGTTAGTGTCAAGTGCCTTAGGCACTATGCTATCAGAGTTCCCAAATATGACTATATGTGTATGTATAATTCAAATATTCATTCATGTTTCTTCCACCATTTCATGTGACTCATCAAATTGTATTTTCCTGGGAAATAGTGTATTCTAGTTCCTTTTGAGGAGCTCTGGTAGCGTAGTGTCTAAGACACCTGACTGCTAGCCAGAAGCTTGGTGGTTCAAACCCACCAGCCACCCCTCAGAAGGAAGGTTGGACAATCTACTTCCATAGTTATACAGCCTTGGAAACCCAAGGAGGGGTCTCTATGATCAGGTCCAACTCGACAGCACATAACAGCAACAACAACAGTACCTTTTAAAATAGTATACCCTCAAATATTGTATATTTATTCTTGGCAGCTAAATAAAACTGTTTGGATGATAACTGCTCTTTTTGAGGATTCTCTTTAGTGTTTAAAGTGGAAATAATTGTTTAAAGCTTTTTTCCTTTAAAAGATTTTTTGTTGTTGGTGGTGGTTAATTTCAAGTTCTAGATGGTAAAAAGGCTTTTGTTTCTGAAAAAAAAATTCAAAAGCTTCTTGAGATGAGAAAACACATGTAGAAAAGTTAAGTTACATGTCTAAATTAAATTACTAAGTAAGTATTAGAAATAAAAAATATTCCAACCTGTTAATAGCTGTTGTAATGTACTAGATTGTCAATTAATAGATTAATAATCTTAGTACCTGAGATTAATTATATTTAGAAATCATCCTGGTAGAATAATTAACAATAACAAACTGAAAATATTTATTGGAAATTTGTAAACATCCCTTCATGTCTGGGTTTTCTAGGAACCTGAGGAAGAATGCATTGTAAGGCACTGCACTGAGGCAGCATTGATAGAAACTGTGTTTCTGTTTAAAGATTGCCAGACACCTAGGCTGAGTTACATATCAGGCATTATCAGGGTAGGTATAAGTTGGATGATTATTCCACCTAATAATATCAAATGCTTAGTTCTCCAAAAATAGTGATGTATGATTCTTTATGACATTTTCTAAATTCTGGGTAATTTAATTATAAAATTCGAAATGGTGATAACATTTGAATTGTATTCAGGAAGTTGCTGACACAAAAATTGACCCATAGGTCAAAGTGTAGGCCAATCTACTATAAAATATTTGAGTCACAGAACTAATTTCTGGGACCAGTTCTGGCAAAAACACTATAGTTTGGTTTTCCAATTATAATTTCTATCAGGGGGTACAGGACATTCCTGTATTTTTCTATGTTCTACATAGGCTCATGATTAGTCATAGCCAACTCAATGGCACCTAACAAAAACAACAATAACATCAGATGGCGGAGGCTCTCTTTCTCACCAAAAATAATTGGGAAAAAAAAAAAAATACTCCCTGCCATTAAGTCAATTCCACCTTATAATGACCCCCTTTCAGTTTTCAAGAAGGTAAATCATTATGGAAGTAGATTGCCTAGTCTTCCTTCTGCAGAGTGGCTGGTGGATTTGAAAGCCCACCCTTCTGTTTAGCAGTCAAATGCCTTAGGCACTAAGCCGTAAGAGATCCTTCCCTAACAGAATAGATGTTAAAATTATCCCAAGGAAGGCAAATCTCTGACAGGTAGATGATACTCATAGTAAAGTAATAGAAATAGAATTAAGATCACAAATGTATTAAAAACACATACAAATTAATATTAAAAACTCTAAAACAATAGAATAAATAAATAATATAAAACGTTCATCACAGTAGAAATCTTGGTGACAATAAATGAATAAAAACATGCTACATCTCACTGTTACTGTTTTTGTTAGGTGCAGTCGAGTAGTCTCTGCCTAATAGCGACCCTATGCACACTAAAACAAAACACTGGGCTAGCCTCATGATCCTTGCTATACCTGAGCTCATCATTGCAGCCATTTATCAATGCATCTCGTTGAGGACCTTCCTCTTCTTTGTTGATGTTCCATTTTACCAAACATGGTATCCTTCTCCAAAGAATGCTTCTTTCTGAAACATGACCAAAGTAGGTAAGACAAAGTCTGCCCATTCTCTCTTACAAGGAGCATTCCAACTGCATTTCTTCCAGGACAGATTTGTTAGTCCTTTTAGCAGACCATACTACTCTTAGCATTCTTCTCCAACATGACAACTCAAAGCATCAACTCTTCCTCATTCTTATTATCCAGCTCTCACATGCATAAGAGTTAATTAAAATTGCCATGGCTTGGGTTAGGCACACATTACTCTTCAAGGAGATATCTTTGCTGTTCATCACTTGAAAGAGGTCTTTTGTAGTAGATTTTCCCAATGCAATACGTCATCTGATGTCTTGGCTGCTGCTTTCATTGGTGTTGATTTTAGAACCAAGTAATATGGAATCCTTGACAACTTCAATGTTTTTGCTATCCACTGTGAAGCTGTTTATTGGACCAGTTTTGAGGATTTTTGTTTTCTTTATATTGAACTATGATCCATAATGCAGACTGTAGTCTTTAATCTTCATCAGTAAGTTTTTCAAGTCATCCTCACTTTCAGCAAGCAAAGTTGTGTCATTTGTGTGTTGCAGATTGTCGCAGGTTCCTCAAATCCCGATGCCACTTTCTTCTTCATATCTCACTACTATTCATAGACATGCAAGTAAAAATGATCAAAATTTTAGCTAAAACTATTGTCTTTTTAACATCAATAATATAGTAATGGAACTTCTGCAGAAATATTAACATAAATTTTCAGGAAGAGTATTTATAGTAGCACTGTTGGAATTATTTAAAAGTGGAAAAATTATGGTCCATTGATATAGAAACAGATAAGAAAAAAAAATGTTATTCACTCATATGATGAAAAATTATGTAGTAGCTAAATGAAAAAAGTAGATTAATTCTCATAATGGATTGAATCTCCAAAATTGGATAAAAATTGCCAAAAGAATATAGTTAATAGGAAAATATCATGAAATTTTAAAAATTAAAATATATATTATTTGCATATATAGACACAGAAAGTAAACATTCAAAATGTGAAAGTGAGTAATAGTCAAGAACTTCAGTATACGTTTTGTTCTGAGGATTCAGGGAGGAAAAAAAAAAATGATATGATATTGCTGGTATCTTAATAGTCTTAGAAAAGCTGACTTTAGATACCAGGTTATTTGTTTACGTTTGGTTGTAAGGAAACCAAAACCTAGTTGCCATTGAATTGGTTCCAACTCACAGCGAACCTATAGAAAAGAGTAGAATGGCCACACATCGTTACCAGAGTTGTAAATCTTTACAGAAGCAGTCTTTCTCCCCTAAAGAGACTGGTGGGTTTGAGCTGCCAATCTTTTGCTTAGAAGTCAGCTGCTTAACCACTGTGTCAGTGGGACTCCTCAACTGTAAGACAGTAGATATATAAATAGAAACATAATGATTAAATGTGATAAATTCTTAGTAGAAATTAAGAAGATAGAGAGTAATAGAATGGCTGATGCATATTTTAGACATGGTTGAGACAGCAAAATCATCACAGAGACGAGAGTGAATAGGATATTTTGCGAAAGTGTTTCAATCAGAAAGAACACGTACAGTTGAATGTCATTTGAGGGAAGTTAAGTATGGGTATATTATCGAAGGGAGCTCTGGTAGCATAGTGCCTAAGGCACTTGACTGCTAACCAGAAGGCTGGCAGTTCAAACCCACCAGCCACTCCTTGGAAGGAAGATGGGGCAATCTACTTCCATAGTGATACTGCCTTGGAAACCCAATGATGGGTCATTATGAGTCAGGTCCGACTCAAGGGCACATAACAACAACAACAACATACTACCCAAGGGAATACTAAGGCATATAAATATGCCTTGACTATAAGTCTTTGTGGGACTTTGTGGGAGCTCTGGTAGCATAGTGGCTAAAGCACTTGACTGCTAACCAGAAGGCTGGCAGTTCAAACCCACCAGCCACTCCTCGGAAGGAAGGTTGGGCAATCCTACTTCCATAGTGATACTGCCTTGGAAACCCAAGGAGGGGTCGCTACGAGTCGGGGCCAACTCGACAGCACATAACAACAACAACAACAACAAATAAGTCTTTGAGTTATCCATTTCTCCGTATTTGATTTTTTAGTAGTGTGTGAAATTCAAAGTATTCTTTCATTCTTCAAACTTTCAAATCTGTGGAACAAAATTTATTTTTGCTATTGTCAGGTGCAATTGAGTCTGTTCTGACTCATAGCAACACTGTACAACAAAACAAAACACTTTCCGGTCCTGGACCATCTTCCCAATGATCGCTGTGGTATATTGGATACAAGCAGATGAAAAGCCTTAGCAACTTCCACCTTTTTGTTATTTATCATGATGTTGCTTATTGATCCATTTGTGAGGATTTTTTTTTTTTTTCTATATGTTAAAGTATAATCCATACTGAAAACTGTAGGCTTGATATTCATCAGTAAAAGCTTTAAATTCTCTTGGCTAGCAGCAAGCAAATTTGCCATCTGCTTATCAAAGGTTGTTAATGAGTCTCCCTTCCTCCAATGCTGATGCCTCCCTCTTTATATGTCAGGCTTCTGGGATTATTTAATCAGCATAGAGACTGAATAAGTATGGTGAAAGGATACAACCCTGACTCACAACCTTCCTAGTTATAAACTGTGCAGCATCCCCTTGCTCTGCTCAACGTTCTATACAGTCCAAGGCTTTTGCAAAGTCTATAAAACACACGTAAACATCATTCTGGTACACCATACTGCCAGCCAAGACCATCTAACATCAGCAACTATATCCCTCATTTCATGTCCCCTTTGGAATCTTGAGTTTCCAGCCATTCCCTGTCAATGTACTGGTACAACTATTTTTGAACTATTTTCAACAAAATGTTATGTGCATGTGATATTAATAATATTGTTTGATAATTTCTGCATTCTGTTAGAATTCCATTCTTTGGAATGGGCACAAATATGGATCTCTTCCAGTCGGTTGGCCAAATTACTCTCTTCCAAATTTCATGTCATAAATGAGTGAGCAATTCCAGCATTGCATTCATTTGTTGAAACATCTCAACTGGTCTTCCCTCAGTTCCTGGAGCCTGGTTTTTCATCAATGCCTTCAGTGCAGGTTGACCTTCTTATTTCAGTACCATTGGTTCTTCAGTACTTCTGGTTCAAGTGGTTGAATATTGACAAATTAAATTTGTTGGGATGGCTCTGTATATTCCTTACATCTTCTTTTGATGCTTCCGGCATCACTTAATCTTTTGGCCATAGAATCCTTCAATATTGAAACTTGAGGCTTGAATTTTTCTTTAGTTTGAGAAATGTCATGTTGTTTTACACCCCCTTTTTTCAGTAAATATTCTATTTTTTTTTTAATGTTCATTAAATGAGAACTAATGACTTATTTTTTTGTTTGCAATATTAGCAATTTGTATTTATTTATTTATTTCCCTTTGATTAGCCTGGCTTTTGTTGTTGTTGTTATTCTTAGTTACCTTCAAATAGGCTCCAACTCATGGCAACTTCATGTATAACTGTATGGAGCATTGCCAAAATCTGTGTCATCCTCACAATCTTGGTAAATTTGAGCCCATTGTTGTAGCCAACATATCAGTCCATCCTAGAGAGTATTTTCTTTGTTTTCACTGACCTTCTAGTTTACCATGTCTTAGGTAGAAGATTATTAATTTTATTAGGCTTTTCAAAGAATCAGTGTTTAGTGTCATTAATTTAATTTTTTCTATAGTTTTCCTGTTTTCAATTCCATTAATTTCTGCTTGAAGTTTTTTAGTATTTCATTTCTTCTGCATGACTAAAATTTAATTTGATGTTCTTTCTCTATTTCCTAAGGTTCAAATTTATGTTATTAATTTTAGATCTTTCTTCCCTTTTAATATATTTATTAAGATTTAAATAAATTTCCTTTTCAACAATGCATTAGCCGCATTTCATAAATCATTATAAGTTATTTTGAACGGATGTATATGCCATTAACACATCAGTGCAAACAAGGGAATAAACATATTTATCTCCTCCAAGGTTTTCTTTTGCTAATTTTTTATTTTCAACATTAAATCAATTTTTAAACTATTTTCCTCATTAATTTGAAAAATTTTTCTTCAGAATTTTTGCATCTATCTTCAAGGAGAATATTTTTTTCTATAGTTTTTTTGTGATAGTGTATTATTTTTTTCTGATTTCCATATTTCAATATCACAATAATTCTGATAATGTTAATTAAATATAATGAATTGGTAAGCACATATATTCTTGAATTATTTGGAAGATTATTTGTAATTTTTTTATTATTATTTCTTCTTTGTTTTTATTATATAGTGCACCTGAGAGGACATCAGTGACTAGAGTTTTCTTTCTGTTTAAGTTTTCACTACAAATTCAATTCATAAAATAGGTAGTTGACTATTTAAGTTATTTATTCTTGATGGGGCAATCTACTTCCATAGTGATACTGCCTTGGAAACCCAAGGAGAGGTCGCTATGAGTCGGGTCCGACTCAACAGCACATAACAACAACAACAATTCTTGAATGAGCTGTGATAGTTTGTATCTTTCAGGAAATTAGTTTATTTAGTCTAAGTTGTTGAAATTATTGGCATGTGATTATCCTTTTACTCTTATTATTTTGTAAATTATAAAACCTGTTGTGGTTTTGAGGGAAAAAAAATTAAGTCATAGTGACCAACTGGAGAATTATATCCAATCAAAAGCAAAAGTTGATGCTGGATTCAAGTACAAAGTAAAAGAAAAAAAAAAAAAGAAAGAAAAAAACAACTCACTGCTGCTGAGTTGATTCAACTCATAGTGAACCCTGCTTGGGTTTCTGAGGCAGTATCACTATGGAAGTTGATTGCCCAACCTTCCTTCCAAGCAATGGCTGGTGGGTTTTAACTGCCAGCCTTCTAGTTAGCAGTCAAATACCTTAGGCACTATGCCACCAGAGCTTATATCATAGAGAAGAGTCATTAATAAATCAATAAGTATTCATTTTTGAAGAAACAAAGGCACTCAGTATATATATATGGATAAATTATCATACATGATGTTCCAAATATTGTCTTCATTCATTATTTTTCCTGTGAAAATTACTCAATATTTGATTAACTATATAAAGTCTTAAGATTTTACTTTAGGTAACTTTGTAGAATGAATGAATGTGTAAATTATTGAACACTATCATTGATATCACACACAAGCAAGCTTTTACTGAAAATAATTCAAAAACCATTGTGTGTGGTTTAAAATCAGGAAGGGAGTGTGTCAGGGTTGTATCCTTTCCCCATGCTTATTCAATCTATATTCTGAGCAAATAATTGGAGAAGCTGGATTATATAAAGAAAAACGTGGCATCAGGATAGGAGGAAGAATCATTAACAACCTGAGATATGCAGATGATACAACTTTGCTTGCTGAAAGTGAGGATGACTTTAGGCATTTACTGATAAAGACTGAGGAACACAGTCTGCAGTATGGATTACATCTCAATATAAAGAAGACAAAAATCCTCCCAACTGGACCAATAATCAGCATTGCTATAAATGGAGAAAAGATTGAGGTTGTCAAAGAATTCACATTGCTTGGTTCTGCAATCAGTGCCAATGGAAGCAGTAGTCAGGACATTAAGTGGCGTGTAGCACTGGGCAGGTTGGATATGAAGGAACTCTTTCAAGTGCTGAGAAGTGAGGATGTCTCCTTGAGGACTAAGGTGCACCTGACACAGGGCATGATATTTCCAATCTCCTTGTATGCATGAGAGAGCTGGACAATGAATAAGGAAGCCTGAAGAAAAGTTGATGCTTTTGAGTTGTGATGCTGGCAAGGAATGCTGAAAGTACCGTGGACTGCCAAAAGAAATAACAGATCTGTCCTGGAGGAAGTGCGCCCGAGATGCTCCTTGGAAGTAAGGATGATCAGACTTCGTCTCACCTACTTTGGTCATGTTGTCAGAGGGGACCATTACCTGGAGAAGGATGTCATGCTTGGTAAGGTGGTGGGCTGATGAAAGAGGGGAAGGCCTTCATTTAGATAGACTGATATGGTGGCTGCAACGATGGGCTCAAGTATAGCAAGGATCATGGAGCTGGTGCAGGATTGGGCAATGTTTCATTCTGCTGTGCATGGGGTTGTTATGAGTCAGAAACAACTCAATGACACCTAACAACAACAACAGGAATCTTGTAGAAAATTCATGTAAAATTTTGTTACATATCTTATGTTTGTCATTTGGAAGCTCCATGACAGTTGGACTCAAATTGTGAAGAAACAGCTGCAAACAATCATTAATAATAGGAACATCGAATATAAGAAGTATTAATCTAGGAAAATTGGAAGCTGTCAAAAATTAAATGAAACAGCAGAGAAGTCCCAGGGATCCAGGTAAGGGGAAGTACCCAGGCCCCACCCCCAACATCCAGCAAAGTAGGGGGAAGAGAAGCCATGTGGATGACACAGCAACTCCAGGGATCTATGTAAGGGGAGTATGGAGAGATTTCAAACATCTAAGGGAGACAAAGTTGTCTGTCAGTTTGTCATACTGTGGTGGCTTGCATGTTTCTTTGAGGCTTGAGAGTGTGCCACTGGTGTTTCAAATGGCAGCAGGGTTGCACATGGTGCAAATTTTTCAATGCAGCTTACATACTGAGACAGACTAGGGAGAAGGAAGAATTTATCCTTTCTCAAAGAACTGGCCTGGGAAAACCTTATGAATAGCAGAGAAATATTGTTTGATACATTTCTGTGCATCTTTATGAATAACCTGGAAATATAATCTGATACAGTGAAGGAAGATGAGCCCCTGAAGTCAGAAGGCTCTCAAAATACAACTGGGAAAGAGCTATATCATCAGAATAGAACCAATCTTACTGATATAGGTAAAGGAAAGCTTTCAAGACCTACATTGGCTGATGTGGTGTGACTCAAGTTGAGGAGGAACAGCTTCAAACATCTATTAATAATAGGAACAGGGAATATATGAAGTATGAGTCTAAGAAAATTGGAGGCTGTCAAAAATGAAATAGAATGCATAAAGATTGATATCCTAGGCAACAGCAAGCTGATATGCACCAGTTTGGGCCATTTTGAATCAGACAACTTCATGATCTACTATGCTGGGAATGAAAATTTGAAGAGGAATGGCATGGTATTCGTCATCACAAAGGATGTTTCAATATCTGTCCTGAAGTACGATGCTGTCAGTGATAGGATAATATCCATATGCCCACAAGGAAGACCAGTTAATACAACTATTAGTCAAATTTATGCACCAACCAACAAAACCAAAAATGAGGAAACTGAAGATTTTTAACAACTTCTGCATTGTGAAATTGACCAAACATGCAATCAAGATGTGTTGCTTATCACTGGTGATTGGAATGGAAAAGTTGGAAACAAAGAAGCTACATGTAGCTTTTGTGACAAATTTCTTCTTGAATAAAGATCAAGAATGATACATAACAGAGTGGTTGCTTCATGAATCTTCTAATGTTATGAAACAAAATTATTGTCAAAAACATACCAAATAATATTTTTGAATAAATACAATGAAATATATTTTCTTAAGAATGTCATAATAGGACTTCCAGTAAGATGGCAGAATAAGGAGACAACCTACAGAGACCCTCTTCAGCAAAGAAAAGAGAAAAAAAGTGACAGTGATATAGAAGACCATCTTGGAGGCCTGAGGTTTGAAAGGAAGTACACAGAAGTGGAATAGGCACCAACTAATGGAAGAACCTGAATGAAAACCATGAGTACAGAGACCGTCAGAGCAGTGGACTATCAGCTACTCTGACGGGACTAACAGTCTGAATATTTCCAAGTGGTGTTGAGACCTGTGAATTGACCTAAAGATCAACCCTCTTCACCAAAGGCTGCAGAGTTGACTGTTGGTTGCCTATGACTAGGAAGGGAAACAGCAAAGGGAGACAACCTAAGCAGTGGATTTGCACCTGTCTGGAAGGTGCAGCCAGTTTGATTGTTTACTAGCAGTGGCCATGTTGGATATTTAAAGTGACCAAGGACTCATCCATTTTTAATCTTTACAAGTGGTGGCCATTTTGTATTTTAAGGTGAACAAAATTCTCATTTGAATTCCAGGCACCTAAAAATAGGCTCCATTGCAGGGACATATGGGAGGCTGACAACAGGAAAGGAGACAGGTGGTGAGTGTATAAATGGTGCCAACTAGCAAATAGAGGAGCACAGCACAGTACACTGCTTACGTAGATAATATACAAACAAAACAAAAATTATGGGCAAGTCACTCCAACATGCAATCATCAATTAAATATAAACACAAATACTTCACAAGGTCTCAGAGACAACAGAGCATCACAGTCTACACAAAGAAACAAGATAAAGCGGGAGAAACAAGGGACCAGGATACAGACCCTAAATACATCCCTGAGGAAGGCATAGGAGTGGAACTCCCTGATAAGGAATTCAAAAGAATTTTATGGAGGTACCTTCAATGAATTGAGAGACAGATCAAGGAAAACACTGAAAAAATTGAGGTAAACACACAGGAAACCCTAGAACAATTTCAAAAGGCAATACAAGAACAAAATTACAAGATACATTAAAAATTCGAAATGATACAAAATCTATACATAGAAATCCAGAAGATTAATATAACATTCTCAGACATAAATAACATATTGAAAGGGCAAAGGAGTAAAATTGAATCAATGAAAGACAGAATTAGTGAGATTGAAGGCAAATACCTCAATACTTTTTTTGAAAGTGATCAATCAGAAAAAAGATCAAAACAAAATGAAGAAAGCCTAAGGTTCATGTGGAATACCATCAAAAGGAATGACCTATGTGTAATTAGAATTCCAAAACAGGAACAGAAAAATAAAACCAGAAAAAAAAAAAAATTGTCAAATATATGTTAGAAGAGAAATTTCCTGGTATGATGAAAAATGAGAATATATCCATTCAGGAAGTCCAATGAACCCCAAACAAGATAGACCTCAAAAGAAAATCACCAAGACATATCATCATCAAACTCACCAAAACCAAAAACAAAGAAAGAATCCTGAAAGAAACACAGGAAAAATGAAAAGTTACCTAAAGGGGGCAACCAATAAGACTAATCTTGTATCTCTCAGCAGAAACCATGCAGGTGAGCAAACAATGGGATGGTATATATAAAACACTGAAAGAGAAAAATTTCCAACCAAGAATTATATATGCAGAAAATTTGTCCTTTAAATATGATGGTGAAATTAGGATATTTCCAGATAAGCAGAAATTAATGGAATTTGTTAAAACCGGTCTAACCTTACAAGAGATGCTCAAGGAAGACCTTTGGGCACAGAACTAACAATAGCAAACAACAACTTACATTTAATATACATGATGATATAACTCAGAAGCCAACCCACTTACAACAATGTTGTAAACAATGACAGTTTTCTTTTTTTACAATTTTGACAATTGTAAACTTATCTACAACATTGTAAACAGGGAACTAGAGACATCAATTGACAAATAAGGGCAACTGCAAACCAAAAAAAGAAGAAAACAATTGGGTAGTTACAAAACTTCTAAATATTGAGGAAGTTGAGACAACTGCAAGATAGAATGGACAGTTCGAAACCTGAGAAGAAAATTATAATTCACATGGTAATCTCAAAGGAAAATGATAAGCCTTCACATCAAAATTTAAAAAAAAGGAGAGTAGCACAAATATTTTGCAAATACTTAAAAAAAACAAAAGGAAGTGATAACATGATTCATAAAGAAAATGAGCCCAGCACAGAAAATTATATGGAACAAAGCTGCAAAACACTGCATAAAATGGATGAACTTGGAGGACATTATGCTGAGTGAAATAAGTCAATCACAGAAGGACAAATATAGTATCAGTACATTATAGTAAAAAGTCAAGGAAAGGTTTATATATGGAAGGAAACTTTCTTTGTTGGTTACCAGGGGTGGGAAAAGAGGTGAGGGAACATCACACACACACACACACACACACACACAAACGTTAATTGACTCATGTCACTTTACTTTTGTGTATTTCACTGTACATTAATTATATTTCAATAAAATGCATTAAAAAACTCATATTACATATTATGCCACATATATAAGAACACTGGATTCCAATAACATATAAGTCCTTAGCCCTATTTATTTCATTTTTTTTTTTCTAAAATGTTCCTCTGTACTTATGGGAAATGTAAAGGCTCCATAAGCCCTAGTATTTCTAGAACTTACAAAACATATAGATTATTCTTAGGTGTTTCTTTTCAGACTTATTTTTCATTAGTAGGGTAATTTATAATGTTTACAAGACAAAATGTTTTTTTGTGAGTTTTCACTATACTAAATAAATTGTCAGGGAGCCCTGATAGCGTAGTACCTAAGGCACTTGACTGCTAACCAGAAGGCTGGCGGCTCAAACCCACCAGTCACTCCTCAGAAGGAAGACGGGGCAATCTACTTCCATAATGATACTGCCTTGGAAACCCAAGGAGGGGTCGCTATGAATCGGGTCCGACTCGATGGCATATAACAACAACAACAACTAAATTCTCAATATATGCATCATTATTAGACCCTTACAATTTTTTAGTATTCCTGGACTAAGAGAATTTAACTTTCACAGTTATCAAAATGATTAATCAGTACTAATTTTTTTAAAAAGTTATATATTTAAATAACTCAAAAATGTTATATTTCCCAAAAGTAGTATTGGCATATGAAAAATACTAAGCTAAGGACACTGAGTTGGGAAGAAACAAAAGTTCAGATTAAAAAAAAAAAAATTAAGAAAAAGAAGAAATGGCACCTATAATGTTGCCCCAAAATTTAACTATTTAAAATTAAGTAGTTTAAAAAGTTGTTTCATCATAAAATGAACATATCCATGTATAAATATTTCAAACCATACAGTATCCTCTTGTTCAAACAAGAAGGTGTGCATTAGAGTAGTTTCCTTTCTCCGTACTTATCCAATCTGTATACTGAGCAAATAATCTGAGAAACTGGGCTATCTGAAAAAGAACATGTCATCAGAATTGGAGGAATACTCATAAATAACCTGGAGTATGATGATGACACAACCTTGCTTGCTCAAAGTGAGGAAAATTTGAAGTACTTACTGATGAAGATTAAAGACTACAGCTTGCAGTATGGATTACATCTCAACATAAAGAAAACCAAAATCCTTACAACTAGATCAATAAGCAGCAGCATGATAAACAGAGAAAAGATTGAAGTTGTCAAAGATTTCATTTTACTTGGATCCACAATCAACTCCCATGGAAGTAGCAGTCAAGAAATCAAATGATGGATTTCACTGGGTGAATCTTCTCCAAATGCCCCTTTAAAATGTTGAAGAGCAAAGATGTCACTTTGAAGACTAAGGTGTGCCTAACCCAAGCCATGGTATTTTTCCATCAGCTCATATGCATGTGAAAGGTGGACATATATAAAGAATAAAGAAGAACAAAGAAGAGCTGATTCTGTTAAATTGTAGTGTTGGTGAAGAAAACTGAAAATACCATGGACTGCCAGAAAAACAAACAAATATGTCCTGGAAGAAGTCAGATGGAATTGACCAGATTTCATCTCACTTACTTTGAGAATGCTGTTATTACATGCTAAAATAACTGATAATACTTTGTTTGCTCCAGTTTTTTAACTATCTTCCAGGAAAAAAAAAAAAAAGTATGTAACTTAGATTTAAAAATCATATTTCATTTTTCATATTTGCCTAGTTTTGAAAAATTGTTTTCTTTTATGATTGCTTTTTAACTGTTTATATCTGTTTATGCTTTGATAAAGTATCTAAGATGCCTAGCTGTTAACTAGTGGACACTTGAGCAGAAGTACAGGGCAATTTTATTTTCATCCCTGGGTTCTGTCAAGTAGTAACTGATCTTGAAATAAACAGTGAAGTGCTCTGAGGTGGATGGCAGGGCACTGGAGAGGAAAATCTCTTAACTGTTTCTTTGTTAAGTATGAATTTTAAATATCAGTATTTTTGTTAGCTGTTGTATTCTGAATCATCTTTTAAATACTTGCAAAAAAACCTTATATTATTTTTTGATACAGTGTTTTGTGAACTTTATCAAAGCCACACAAAGCTACACAAAATTGTCCAAAACACACATAATGTTTTGATCACAAAGCTTTGGAAGATACTAACTCTTAGATGTATTAGCTTCACAATTTTGTTGTTTAATTTAAATGTATATAAAATGACAACAAATAGAGAAATCCCCATAGCTTTCTTCTTCCACTCCCTCTGATATGAATTTTTGTACATTTATATATAAATATTTTACAACTGTTCACATATGCATACATTAATGAAATATAGGATTGGTTGTATGTGTTTGGAAAGGTCAAATAATGGTAATTTAGACCTATCAAGAATTATTCTTCTCTCCCACTTAACTTTTTTTTTTTTTTTTAGAATTATTAATCCATGAAACTCTAACTCATTAGTTCATTATAGTGTAATATTATTGTCTTGCATGGGTTATCCTCATTTTTATTTCCATTGCTGTTAACTTGAACTTTTAGAAAAATAAATGTAGTACTTAATAGAAGTTACATATTCCACTATTACTTAAACTCAGGTGATACATTAATTAAATTATACTGCAATTAAAATCAGTGACTACCACTCAAGATTCTATGGGCAAAATATTGAATGATGCAGGAAACATCAAGAGAAGATGACAGGAATACACAGAATCACTGTACCAAAAAACTGGTTGATCTTCATACTAGAATGATATTTACTTGTGTTTTATTGATTATGCAAAGGCATTTGATTGTGTGGATCATGACAAATTATGGATAACATTGAGAAGAATAGGAATTTCTGAACACTTGATTGTACTCATGAGGAACCTGTACCTTGACCAGGAGGCTGTCCTTCAAACAGAACAAGGGGACACTACATGGTTTAAAATCAAGAAGGGAGTGTGTCAGGGTTGTATCCTTTCCCAACACTTATTCAATCTATATGATAAGCAAATAATCCAAGAAGCTGGACTATATGAAGAAAAATGTGGCATCAGGATTGGAGGAAGAATCATTAACAACCTAAGATACTCAGATGATACAACTTTGCTTGCTGAAAGTGAGAATGACTTGAGGCACTTACTGATGAAGTTTGAAGAATACAGTCTGCAGTATGGATTAGGTCTCAATGTAAAGAAAACAAAAATCCTCACAACTGGACCAATGAGCAGCATCACAATAAATGGAGAGAAGATTAAGGTTGTAAAAGAATTCCCATTGCTTGGTTCTACAATCGATGCCAAAGGAAGCAGCAGTCAGGACATTAGATGACGTGTAGCATTTGGAAAGTCAACCATGAGAGAACTGTTTCAAGTGCTGAGGAGCAAGGATGTCTCCTTGAGGACTAAGGTGCCCCTGACATAAGCCATTATATTTCCAATCACCTCATATGCGTGTGAGAGCTGGACAATGAATAAGGAAGACCGAAAAAGTGTTGATGCTTTTGAGTTGTGGTGCTGGTGAAGAATGCTGAAAGTATCATGGACTTCTAAAAGAACTAATACATCTGTCCTGGAGGAAGTGCACCTGAAATGCTCCTTGGAAGCAAGAATGGCCAGACTTCGTCTCATCTATTTTGGTCATGTTGTCAGAGGGGACCGTTCCCTGGAGAAGGATGTCATGTTTGGTAAGGTGGAGGGTCAATGAATGTGGTGGAGGTCTTCAATGAGATGGATTGACATGGTGGCTGCGATGATAGGCTCAAGTATAGCAGGGATCATGGAGCTGGCACGGGATTGGGCAGTGTTTTGTTCTGCCATGCATGGGGTCAAAATGTGCATGAGTCAGAAACGACTCGACGACACCTAACAACAAAAACAACCAATCAAATTCCAATGAAAATTTTGTAAGATGATAGTCTCTGGGCTATTTACTATAACCTAAAAATTCTTATAGGATATTTCAGAAATAATATTATGGTGACTAATCTTGTATAAAAGAAAAGAAGTCAACATAAAACTGATAATTTTCAAAAGGGCAATAGAAACAAAAGTTAACTCATTTTTTAATAATAACATAATATGAGCACAAGTGTAATACTGGATATATTTGTGGTTGCAATATTTCAAAAATATATGCCAAAAGCAATTATAATTCACCACAAGGTAACTATACTTTTGAATAACATGTTTAGAAGAAGCCCTAAGGAAATCACAATAAAACAGTCAAAATGCTTAGGTAAGAAAGAAAAAAACCTGAGAAGATTCTGTCTACAAAACCATGAAACCATGAATAAATAAAACAATAGTGAGTTTATTAAATCTCAAACTGGAGCATAAGGAATATAGCTCATAGTTGGCAAGTTATAGTTGGGTCAAAGGGTAATAATCTAACTGGTTACTGTCAAGTCAGTTTTGATTCCTGGTGACCAAATATGTGTCAGAGTAGAAATGTGCTCTGTCGGATTTGGAGCTGTTTGTTTTTTTGGATGTAGATAGCAAGGTCTTTCCTCCAAGACTCCACTGGATGGGCTCTAGCTGTGTACAATTCTGTAAGTAGCCAAGCATGTTGACTGTTCACACATCTAGGAACAAGTTGAATATATTAGAAAGAATTTCATATATATATATATGTGTGTGTGTGTGTGTGTGTGTGTGTGTGTGTATAACCCCAAAATCCAAAACTCACTGCCATGGAGTTGATTGCAACTTATAGTGAATCCTCCTTGGGTTTCCAAGGTTGTATCTCAATGGAAGTAGATTGTCCAATCTTCGTTCTGAGTGGCTAGTGGGTTTGAACCACCAGCCTTTTGGTTAGCAGTCAAATGCCTTAGATACTATGCCACCTGAACTCCCTACATATATATGTGTGTGTGTGTGTGTGTGTATGTATATGTGTGTATATATTATGTATATATGTATGTATATATATATATATATGTGTGTGTATATATATAACTTCTGGCTTAAAGACATTTAAATTTTTCAAGCCTGCTGTTAGTAATGATACCAACATATATATTGAAAAAAAAAAAAGTTTTTTCAATTATGTACATTTAAAAGTAAACAAAGCAATCGCTTTAAATTGTTTAAGAGCCATGATATCATTTAGAAAACTAAGGTACAGGTGACCAAGCCACTGTTTTTCAATATCCTCATATGCAAGTGACAACTTGACCATGACTAAGGAAAACAGAAGAAAAATTGATGCATTAGAATTGGGAAGAATATTGAATGTACCATGGACCACTCGAAGCATGAACAGATCTATTTTCAAGGAAGTACAGCCAGAATGCTCCTCAGAAACAAGAATGACCAGACTTCACTCATAAGCTTTGGTCATGACCAATCCCTAGAGAAGGAAAAGTAGAAGGTAAAGTAGAAAAGCTTGGTAAAGTAGAAGGTTAGCAAAAAAAAAAAAAAAAAAGCCCCTCAATGAGATTTATTGACAGAGTAGCAGCTACAATACCCTCAAGGATAGGAACACTTTTTGCAATGGTGCAGGACTGGGCATGGATTCATTCTGTTGCATATAAGGTCACTGTAAATTTGAACTGTGACAATAGCAACTAGTAACTAAGGACAATTGTATAAATTTGAAATTCAGGAATAGAACAACTTCACATCTCTCTAGTATCTTAATTTCATTGTGCACAATACACTTCTTTTATTTATTTATTTATTTATTTTTATTTGGGTGAAGATTTACAGAGCAAATTCACTTTCCATACAGCAGTTCACATATACTTTGTCTCATGTCATTGACCACAGTTTATC
>NW_006922453.1:546053-553445 GCF_000298275.1 Orycteropus afer afer
TCAGTCTGCTGCCAGACCACAGCTCCGTGTGTCTCCTTTTTTGGTATTTTTCACGCAAATTCTTCTGCTAGTTGGGGTTTAGTCCACTTTTGTATCCTTCCCTTCAAGGCTCAGGGGTCCAAGATTATCTTCTGTGTCTGTGTTAATTGGTTTCCCTTTTCTTTTTTGGAGAGCATCTGTGCAGTCCTTGTGCCTAGTCTGCCATCTTGCTGGAATTCCAAACAATACACTTCTATGCTTGATGGTTTGCAATCATGGTTTACTATGACTGTTTTGGAGCACAGGTCTCACAGTGGTGGTGCAACTGGACTGCTAACTGAAAGGTTCTCAGTTGGAATCTAAAAGATGTTCTGTAGGAGAAACATGTGGCAGTTTACTTCTATAACATTTATAGTTTAGAAACCCCATATGGAAGTCCTAGTCTCTTCTAGAGGGTGATTATGAATCAGAATCAATTTGGGGGAAAAAAAAATGCATGGAACACAACAAAATACAATGAGCAATTAAATACAAATGTATGTAACTGAAAATGCAAGGTGTCATAGACAACAGAAAACCTCAGTTCACCCAAAGAAACAAAACAGGGTGACTCTAACAAGTGACCAAAACACAGAGCCAGAAAAGAACATTCAAAGAAAGAAATGACATTGAAACTATCTGATAAGGAATTCAAAAGAACTATATTGAGATACCTTCAACATATAGAAAGATCAGGTAAAACAAAGATAAAATCAAGGAAAGCACAGATAAAACTCTTGAAGAATTCAGGATAACAATAAAAGAACAAACTGAAAAAATAAATGGAAAATTCAGGGCCATACAAAAGCAGCAAACAAATGCAGAAGATTAATTCTAAGATTTCAGGGATATGTAGCACACTGAAAGGCCAAAAGAGTAGAATACAACCAACAAAAGGGAATTAGCAAAATTTAAAACTAATCTCAACACTAATCTGTTAGATAATGAATCAGAGAAAAGAATAATGACAACCACAGTATAATGTGAAGAAAGCATAAGAATTGTGTGGGCCACCATTGAAAGTAATAGGTTATGTGTGATCTGAACTCTGGAACAGAAAGAGACAAAAAAGACACAGAGAACATTTTCAAAAATAGGTTGGAAGAACATACTCTTAATATTATGAAAGATAAGATATTCATTCAAGAAGATCAATTAACCCCAAGTAGGATAGACACCAAAAGAAAATCACTAAAACATATGATAATCAAACTTTCCAAAACCAAAGACAAAGAAAAAACCCTGACAGCAGCTCAGAAAAAATTGAAAGTTACTGAGAAAAGAGAACCAATAAGATTAAGCTCTGATTTGAAGATAGGAACCATACAGGTAAGGAGGCAAATGGTGCCATATATACGACAGTGAAAGGGAAAAAAAATGGTATCCAAGAATTGCATGTATCCAGTGAAACTGTCCCTCAAATGTGACTGTGAAATAAGGACAATTTCAGATAAACAGAAAGTAATGGCCTGTGTAAAAACCATACCAACCTTACAGGAAATGCAAAAGGAAAATTTTCTGACAGAGAATAAACAACAGCCAATAACATCCTGACATTAATGCATACAACAACATCTCCCACACACCAACACCAACAGAAAAGTATTCAGAATAAAATAAAACTACAATGAAGAAAATAGGGAACAAGAGACATCAATGTGTAAAATAGGACAGCTAAAAGAAACAAGAGGGAATAAATAGTACAGTTACAGAACATCCAAACAGAGAGGAAGTGAAGATGATGTCATGATAGAATGGAGTGTGTTAAACTTGGGAAGAAAATAAGAAATTAAAAGGTAAGTACAAGGAATATTGGTAAACCTCTTCAAAATAAAAAAAAAAAAAAAAAATGAGGCAAATCATAAAGATGTAGTAAAAAAAGCAAAAGCAATAAAATAAATAATAAAATCTATAAACAAAAGGAAGTCAGCACAGAAAAAGATATCGGCACCAATACACATACACACACAACACACACACACACACACACACACACACAAAACCTAGCAAATTGACAGGAATAAATGCTTACACTGATAATTACACTGAATTCAAAAGGAAAAATTGTACAAGTCAAGAGACAGAGAGTAACTGTGTTCTATCTGGTGAAGTCCATGTGGAGAGCCACTGTTTGTGTTGTTGAAAAAAGGTATTTGCAATGAATAAGTAATTGGACCTGCAAAATTCTGCTCTGCGAGTTCCAGCAATATTTCTGCCACCTAGGCCAAATTTTCCAACTACTGGTGATTCTTTGTTTTCAACTTTTGCATTCCAGGCACCAGTGATAATTAACACATCCTGATGGCATGTTCGGTCAATTTCAGACTACAGAAGTTAATAAAATTCTTCAATTTCCTCATCTTTGGCTTTTGGTGGTTGTTGCATAAATTTGAATAATATTCATATTAACATGTCTTCCTTGTAGGCGTATGGATATTTTCCTATCACTGACAGCATTGTACTTCAGGACACATCTTGAAACATCCTTTGTGATGATGAATGCCATCCATTCCTCTTCAAACTGTCATTCCTGGCATAGTAGATCTTATGGTTGTATGATTCAAAATGGCCAAAACCCATCCATTTCAGCTCACTAATGCCTAGGATAGGGAGCTCTGGTAGCATAGTGGCTAAGGCACTTGACTACTAACCAGAAGGCTGGCGGTTCAAACCCACCAGCCACTCCTCGGAAGGAAGATGGGGCAATCTACTTCCGTAGTGATACTGCCTTGGAAACCCAAGGAGGGGTCGCTATGAGTCAGGTCCAACTCGACGGCACATAACAACAACTAACAACAATGCCTAGGACATCAATCTTTATGCATTTCATTTCCTTTTTGACAATTTCCAATTTTCCTAGATTCATAGTTCATACATACCATGTTCCAGTGATTAATGGATGTTTACAGCTATTTCTCCTTGATTTGAGTGGTGCCACTTCAGCAAATGGAGGTCTCAAAAGCTTTACCTTATTCGGATGAGTAAGGCTGGATTTACTTTGATGATGCAGCTCTTTCCCAGTCCTATTTTGAGAGCCTTCTAGCCTAACTGGACTATTCATAAAGTAGTACAGTTATGTATCAGACAGTGTTTCTTTGCTATTCATAGGTTTTTCCCTGGCCAATTCTTTGAGAAGTGGATGGCATTTCCTTCCTCCTAGTTTGTCTCAGTCTGTAAGCTGGGCTGACACCTGTGCACCATGTGCACCCCCCTGGGTTTGAAACAACAGTGGCTCAGCCTCAAGACTCACATGAACACGTCACCACAGTAGGAAAAACTGACAGACAAGTTTATCTTCCTGTTGGAAACCTCTCCTACCACTCTTACCTGGATACCTGTGGCTGACTCCTCTCTCTGTCCCGGCCCCAGGGCCTATTCCTTTCTTCTCTCTGGTTCTCCCGCCCTGCTGCTTTGGGCATGCTTGATTTTCCTCTCCTCACCTTGATCCCTGTGGCTCACTCCTCGTCTTTCCTGTCCCTGGGCTTACTCTTCCCCTCTCTCTGGTTCTCCCACCCTGTTGTTTTGGGAGAGACTGGGTTTCGGGTTGCTGTTCATGTGACCTAGAATTCTTCTGTACTTACAGAAGCTAACAAGTCCAAAGTTTTGGATCAAACATCAAACTGAAGACTTTTCCCGACTCTTGCAGCTGTAGGGACTGAGGAGCTCAAGGTTGGCAGGCAGCATACTGGCTGTTGACTCCAATGTGTGATGAATCCAAGATCTCCAGGGTGAACGGTGAATTGTTCTCTCACGGACAGTTTTAGGCAGCACAATAGAATCCTGAAACACAGAAGAAAGGAATATAGCTAGGAAAGCCAAATCTAAGTAATTCACTGCATCACAGGCCATCCCATGGCTTTTCTTGCCATTGTCCTTTATATATTTCAAAAATTAACAACCCATTCACAATCAGTTTAATAATAAGTACAACCATGAAAGTGTGTAATACAGCCACTTTATGCCTTTATCTCCACCCCTCATTTCATGTAGTCAATTTCTAATTTGTCCATCCCTATCAAACTAGTACTCAAGGAGACAAGTTTTTTTTTTTTTTTCTTTCTGAAGAATCTTCTGTTCTGGTTGGAACTGTATCTCAGACTATGTACAGGTTTCATATGAGTACAATTGAAGTATTCTGAAAGTCCCATTTTTTCCCATTATTCTCATAATTTTTTATGATCCCAAGAGTTAAATGTCTTTGCATCATTAACAAGTAAATGTTTTTCGGATATTCTCTGTTTTCAGTAAAGATGCACCTGATATGTCCTCTTCTGAATCTGGTTTGGATTTCTGACAGTTCCTTGTCTATGTACTGCTGCAAACATTCTTATCTTCTTCAAAATTTTATTTGCATGTGGTATCAATAATATTGATTGATAATTTCAGCATTCTGTTGTATCACCATTCTTCTGAATGAATACAAATAGAGATTTCTTATTCAATTGGCTAGGTAGATTTTTTGGCATAAATGAATGAGCACTTCCACCATTGCAATCCATTTGGTAAAATATCCAAATTGGTATTATGTACATTCTTAGAGACTTATTTTTCAACAACGTCTTCCATGAATCTTGGGCCTCTTCCTTTAGTATCACTGGTTCTTGATCACATTACCTCCAGAAATGTTTGAACATCACCCAGTTCCTTTCAGCACAATGAGTCTGTGTATTCCTTCCATTTTCTTTTGATGCTTCCTCCATTAATCAATATTTTTCCCATAAAACTTTCAGTATTGATCCTTGAAGTTTAAATTTTTCTTCAGTTCCTTCAGCTTGAGAAATGCTGAGCATGTTTTTCTCTTTTGGTTTTCTAACTCTTGGTCTTTGCACATTTCATTATAATACTTTATTTTGTCTTGTTGAGTTGCATTTTGAAATCTTCAGATCAGCTCTTTCACTTCATCATTTCTTCCATTTCCTTTAGCTACTCTACATTCAAGAGGAAGTTTTATAGTTTCTTAAAACATTAATTTTTGTTTTTCCTGTACTTCTCATCTTTTTAGTGACCTTTTAATTTCTTCATGTATGGTGTTCTCTGTGTCATCATACAACTTGTCTGGTCTTCAGTCATTAGAGTTTAATGCATAAAAACTATTTTTAAAATGGTCTCTAAATTTAGGTGGAACATAATCAACATAATAACTTGGTTCTTGTGGATTTGTTTTACTTTTCTTCACCTTCAACTTTAACTTGTATATGAGTAATTGATGGTCTGTTCTACAATTGGTCTTTGCCCTTTTTCTGAATGATGATATTGAGCTTCTCTATCATCTCATTTCACTGATGTCAGTGATTTATTTCTCATGTATTTTGTCTAGCAAGGTTGACACATATAGTCACTGTTTATGTTGCTGAATAAAGTATTCCCAATGAATAGATTATTTGTCATGAAAAGTTCTATTATTCAATCTCTATCATAGCTTCTTCATCAGTGTCATATTTTGTAAATTCTGTTGTTATTAGGTTTGCTGTGCTGGTTCTGAATTAAAGAAACCCTATGCACTGCAGAATAAAACAATGCCCAGTACTTCACTATTCTCATAATCTTTGTTGTAGCCAATTTGTCAATCTATCTCTTTGAAACTAACACTTTTTCTTTGAAAGTTTCATATTTCAATCACTATTAATTATCAATGCATCTTGACTGAACATTTGATCAGTTTCAGACTGCAGAAGTTGGTAAAAGTCTTTAGTTTTTTTCACCTTTGGCATTAGAGATTAGTGTGAAAATCTGAATAATAATCATATTAACTGGTCTTACTTTTAGGTATGTGAATATTAGGCTATCACTGACTGTGTTGTACTTGAGGATACATCTTGAAATTTTATTTTTGATGATGAATGGGATGCTATTCATCTTCAGTTTGTCATTCATGGCATAGTAGACCACATGCTTGTCTGATTTACTATGGCCAATACCAGTCCATTTTTGCTTACTCATGCCAAGAATCGATCTTTATGCATTTTCTTCCATTATTTTCAACTTTCAATTTTCCTAAATCCATACTTAGTACATTCCATGTTCTGATTATTAATGGATGTTTGCAGGTGTTTCTTCTTATTTTTATTCATCCCACACTAGTAAATGAGGGTCTTGGTTGATTTACTCCATCCACATCATTAAGGTTGACTCTAATTTGAAGATGAAACTCTTCCCTAGTCATATTATGAGTGCCTTCCATCATGCAGGATTCATCTTCTGGCACTATATCAGACAATATTCAACCACTATTCTTAAGGTTTTAACTGGTAAATTTTTTAAAAAGGAGATCTTAAGGTCCTTCTTCCTAGTCTGCCTTATGCTGGAAGCTCTGCTGAAACCTGTACACCTTGATGACCCTTCTGGAATTTGAAAATACTGGTGGCATACTTTCTAGTATAATAACACATTGTAAGCCATCACAGTATGACAAATGGACAGACAAGTTTGTTTTAGGGTGACATCATTTTGAAAAAACATTGTAAAGGTAAATAGTGACTATCCAGAGAAGGGGAGACTTATTATTTTCCAGTTATATTGCTTTACTCTGTTTTTGTTTTATCCCCCAAAATAAATTTAAAACAAAAATCTATTTTAGAGATTATAAAGCTTGTATCCAGCAGTGAGAGTGTGGTATTAGCATGCATTGCATTGTTTGCATAGTGTTGAATAAACTCCCTACATCAAAGAATAGATTTAGAAAGAACATTTAAACAAATATACCTTTTTATTTGCCAGATGAAGAATAATTGAAAGAGTAGTATTTCTCTATTCTGTTTTATTGGCATGTTTGAAGTTTTCTCCCTTGCATGCATTTTAAACCAAATATGGAAGAGATTAAAATAAGTACTATGATAACATTTATATTCCAAAGAATTATCAGTGAGAAATGATAATCCTAGATATTAAAATATAGAATTTTACTCCTTTGAAAGTCAGAAATGTATTGCAATAATATTATAAAGATTAAAGGAGAAGAAATAAGCACTGGAATTATCATCTTGAAAAAGTTCATGTTTATATCTGGGTATATAAACATAATACTGATATTTCTTGGTATTATAATTACAGTATCATAAGTTGCTGATATGTACTTTATTCTTGAAAGTTGAATACTTTTATAAGTAAACTACCTGATGATAGCATCACACTGGTTTACATTAAACAAAGTACTCTACACAAATGGACATAATAGACAACACTAGATCACCACTGTCTGTTACTTAGCTAATGAAATTCTAAGACAAATGCTTTTAATTAAAATATTAAGCAGAACTATACACTGTGACCACCCCTTCCTCCTCTACAGTCTGAAATTGACCAAACATGCAATCAGGATGTGTTAATTATCACTGGTGACTGGAATGCAAAAGTTGGAAACAAAGAAGAATCACC
>NW_006922453.1:555900-566590 GCF_000298275.1 Orycteropus afer afer
AAAAAAGCAGTATGATACTTTTAATACAAAATTTACAGTTATTAATATATTTAATAAAATGCTTTCTAAATACAAAAATACATATACCATTATCAGAGTATCTTTCTTTTGTATAATTTGACAACTTTTATGTGGATTACAAAAGAAAAACAACAACATAAGTGTTCTCGATATACACTTTAGTCAAGTAGCAAACGGTTTTTAACAACCTCAGTCCAAATGAAGCTCTTATGTTCTAAGACCATACCCCAAAATTCTCAAAGAATCAATGTGAATATACTCTATTACCCTTTATCTTCTTGGTTCCTACCATTATGTAATGTCAATCCAATTTCCCTTTAATAATCAGGATCTATCACATCAGATAGTACAGTAAAGCCCTTCTTCTTCTGTTGATACAGAGACATGAGGAAGCCAAAATGGCTGGGTAGCATTCTTAACTTCCAGTTCAATGCAATCAGTATTGTGTCTTCAGGTGGGAATGTTCCTCCCTTTGGAACTAAGATCTCCAGACTCCCAGAACATAAGGTAGCAGGAACAGGAACCAAATTTTTTTTGAGTGGGTCATTAAGAGTAATAGTGAGTGGTACCACTCCCATTTCCACCCCTTGGTTGTTGGACTTGTTAATCCTGGTTATTGGAGAAATAGCATCGTACATTGGATGCTGGTTTAGAACATGTACAACTTCCTGGAGAAAATTGCCCCAACCTTTCAAGGTATTGACACCTAGCTGGCACCATAATTGTGTTTTCAGTAGGCCATTCCATCATTCTATCAAGCCAGCTGCCTCAGGATGATGGGGAACATGGTAAGACAGTGAATTCCATGAGCATAGGCCCATTGCCACACTTCATTTACTGTGAAGTGAGTCCCTTGATCTGACTCAATGCTGTGTGGGATAACATGATGGTGGATAAGGCATTCTGTAAGTCCATGGATGGTAGTTTTGCCAGAAGAATTATGTGCAGGGAAGGTGAATCCATATCCAGAATAGGTGTCAATTCCAGTAAGAACAAAATGCTATCCTTGCCATAATGGAAGTGGTCCAACGTGATCAACCTGGTACCAGGTTGCTGACTGATCACCCCATGGAATGGTTCCATATCATGGACTCAATGTTGGTCTCTGCTGCTGGCAGATTGAGCACTCAACAGTGGCAGTAGCCAAATCAGCCTTGGTAAGTGGAAGTTCATGTTGCTGAGCCCATGAATAGCCTCCATCCCTGCCACCATGGCCACTTTGTTCATGAGCCCATTGAGCAATGACTGGAGTGTATGGGGAAGAAGAATGGCTGGTTTCCACTGAACGCATCATCTTACCCACCTGATTGTTAAAGTCCTCCTCTGCCGAGATCACGTTTTGGTGGACATTCACATGAGATACAAATATCTTTACTCCTTTGGCTCACTAAGAGAGATCTGTCCACATACCTCTTCCCCACACATCCTTGTCACCAATTTTCCAATAATGCTCCTTCAATTCCCAGACTATCCAGCCAAACCATTGTCATAGCCCATGAGTCCATATACAATCACATATCTGGCCATTTCTTGTTCCATGCAAAATGAACAGCCATATGCACAGCTTGAAGTTCTGTCCATTGGGAGAATTTCCCTTCACCACTGTCCTTCAAGGAAGTCCCAGAAAGGGGCTGCATTGCTGCTGCTGTCCACTTTTGAGTGGTGCCTGCATATCATGCAGAACCATCTGTAAGCCAGGCATGAGTTTTAATTCCTCAGTCATCTGATTATAAGGGACTCCCCATGAGGCCATAGGTGCAGACTGGGAGACGGAAGGTAATGTGACTGGAGTGGAGACCATAGGCATTTGGGACACCTCCTCATGCAACTTACTTGTGCCTTTAGGTCCTGCTTGAGCCCTATCTCTGATATATCACTTCTATTTAATGATGGAATGCTGCTGTTCATGTCCAAATTTATGACTCTGTGGGTCAGAAAACACCCAGTTCATGATGAGCAAGGTCAGGCCTTATAGTCACTTGGTGGCCCATGGTTAGGTGTTCAGTCTCTACTAAAGCCCAGTAAAAAGCCAATACCTGTTCCTCAAAAGGAGAGTAGTTATCTGCAGAGGATGGCAGGGCTTTGCTCCAAAAATCCCAAAGGCTGTGTTGAGATTCACAAAGAGGGATCTGTCAAAGACTCCAAACAGCATCTCTATCTGTTACAGACTCTTCAAGCACCTTTGGATCAGCTTGATCATATGGCCCAAGTGGCAAAGCAGCTACACTGCAGCCTGAACCTGTTGCAGAGCCTTCTATTGTTATGGGCCCCACTCAAAACTAGCAGCTTTCTGAGTCACTTGATAAATAGGCCACAGCAACACACTCAAATGAGGGATATGTTGCCTCCAAAATCCAAAGAGGTGCACCAGACATTGTACCTCCTTATTTGTTGTGGGGGAAGCCAGATGAATAACTTATCCTTCACTTTAATAGGAATATCTTGACATACCTGCTACCATTGGACCCCTAGAAATTTCACTGAGATGGAAGGTGCCTGAATTTTTGTTGGGTTAATTTCCCACCCTCATGCAAATATCTCATCAATAAGTCTAGAGTCATTGATACTTCTTTCTTACTAAGTCCAGTCAGCATAATGTCATCAATATAATGAACCAGTGTGATGTCCTATGGAAAGGAAAGGCGATCAAGATACTTACAGACTAAATTACGAGTTGTAATAGTCTTGGTGTGTTGATGAACCCCTGAAGAAACACAGTGAAACTATATTGTTGACCTTGCCAGATGAAGGCAAACTGCTTCTGATGGTCTTTTGAAATTAGTATTGAAAAAAATGCATTGGCCAGATCAATAGCTGCATACCAAGTACCAGAAGATGTATTAATTTGCTCATGCAATGAAACCACATCAGGAACAGTAGCTGGAATTGGAGTCACCACCTGATTAAGTTGACAATAATCTACTGTCATTGTCCAAGATCCATCCATTTTTTACACAGGCCAAATAGGTGAATTAAATGGGGATGTGGTGGGAATCACCACCCCTGCATCCTTCAAGGCCTTGATGGTGGCAGTAATCACTGCAACCCTTCAAGGGATGCTGTATTGCTTTTGGTTTACTATTTTCATAGGTAGGGACAATTCTAATGGCTTCCACTTGGCTTTTCCTAGCCTAATAGCCCTTACTCCATATGTCAGAGACCCAATGTGGGAATTCTGCCAATTGCTCAGTATATCTATTACAATTATACCTTCTGGAACGGAGGAAATCACTACCGGATGGGTTTGGAGACCCACTGGCCCCACTGTGACATACAGCTTAGCTAAGACTCCATCAATAACTTGACCTCCATATGCCCCCATTCTGACTGGTGGGCCACAATGACACTTTGGGACTCCTGGAATTAGTGTCAGTTTAGATCCAGTGTCCAGTAATCCCCAAAAAAGTCTGATTATTTCCCTTTATCCAGTGAACAGTCACTCTTGTAAAAGTCCTCAGATCCTTTTGGGGAAGGCTGGGAGAAAGATTGACATTATAGATTGTTGGCAATGTAGTGGGGTCCTTCCTCAACGAGACCCAGCCTCCCCTTCATTCAATGGGTTGTGGGTCTGTAAATTTACTCAAGGCTGGGAATTGATTGAGAGGCCATGACTCTGTATTCTGGTGATTCAATCTAGGCTGCTGTTCATGTGACCTAGAATTCTTCTGTCTATACAGATCAAGTAAATATTTAGTAAGTTTGCCATGTATTTCACTACTAGGAATACCATGCCTAAGTAGCCAATGCCACAATTTCACATGAGTCAGAGTATTCTGATTACTGTTTTGACTCTGCTGTCAATTATGGTAACCATGCCCACCTTGCCTTTGTCAATTAACTGCTGCCACTTGGCCCCTACTACCATGATGTCTAATCAGCCCCATCGTAGTTAAGTGTCTTAGTTCTATTAGGGCAGTACCCACTGTCAAATCTGGCTTATATAAAATAGCAATCACAGCAGTCTTCAAGGATGGTGGAGCCCCCTTCACAAATTTATTCCTCACTGTACTGGTGAAAGGCATGTCTTCTGGACTCTCCATTCCTGACTCCAGGAGTCTAATCTGACAAATCCATCCTAACATGCCAATTTCCCTAAACCTCTGGATATCTTCTTCTACATTATACCAAGGCAGAACTTGTACTTCATCTTGACTTAGGGTAGGCTACCGCATAATCCATGCTTCGGTAAGCCAACCAAATAGACTTGTAGATCCTTTCCTAACCTCTTGAGCTGAAGCATTGAATGAAGAGTCTGTACTTAGTAGGCCTAAATCAATAAACTCAGACTGATCCAATCTTATATTCTGGCACCATTATCCCACACCCTCACTACCCATTCCCATACCCCAGGTTTCTGTCTGTACATGTTTGCAAAATCATGTTGATCTTTCTGAGCGTAGTATACTACCTCCTCCATCTCACTTTGTATTTCACCTTTTGTGGCTCCCTTGGACTTAAGTTTAGTTATAGGTCTAGCAGCAACAATGGGTGGTTGGGGAAGTTCCTGAGGACATTCATAAATGTCTTCCATGGCATCTACCTCAGGCAATGACCCAGCAGGAACAGTTGAGCTAATCCCATCAAAGTGAGGTAGAAGGGATAATGGCTTTATAGTAATCCCTTCAGATGGCAGGGATTCAACAGAATTTACAGGTTCCCTATCCTGATATTCCTAACTATCTGCCCATATATCCCCATTTCAGGTTTCAGGATCCCATTTTATCCCAATCAATGCCTTCATTTTAACTTCTGACACCGTTCTGGGTTGGCAATTTAATTGGAGTTGTAATTCAGCCACCCTCACAAAAAGACTATGTGTTTGGTTTTCTGCAATGCCAGCTCTGTTATTAGAAGAAATAAGGCTTTCTTTCAGAGCACAACTGGAAACATTGAGGTCTTTTATGCAGTGCTTATGCTGTGACTCAGCAGCCCTGAACTCATCTGGCTCTTTCACTACTTTGTCTAGTGTAAATAGGACCAATCAACCAGCTTTCTTTGAATCTTCATGCTGACAAAATTGCAGAAAAGTATCAAATATGTGATCACCCAGAGCCTCACTTTTCAAAAGTACTTGATCTATTGGTGGTGCTATTTTGCATATTCATGTTGCCTCCTCATTCCATGGATTAGCAGGACCCTTTACAATTAATCAAATTGGAGAACCAAAACAGAATTGGTGAGAACCAATTTAGGAAGCCCATCTTTATTATTCTGTCTCTCTAAACCACTCCTGGTACCAAATGTGTTAGGCTGGGTTCTCTAGAGAAGCAAAACCAGTAAAGCTTATATATACATATAGAGAAAGAGAAATTTATCTTAGGAAAATGGTTCACACATTTATAGAGGCTGGCAAGTCCCAAGTTTTGGAACAAACATCAAGCTGGAGGCTTTTCCCAACTCACGCAGCTGCAGGGGCTGATGAGCTCAAGGTTTGCAGACAGTATACCAGCTGTTGACTCCAACAAATGACAAATCTAAGATCTCCAGGCAGAATGGTGAATTGTTCATGCAAAGACAGTTATATGCAGCACAACAGGATCCTGATCCACACAAGAGTGTCTCTTTTCCCAGTATGTCAATAAATATATTGGAAGCAGGCCACACCCCTAGAGAAATTCCCTTTCAATGGACTGACTTCTCAAAACACATACGTCTGAACCCGTCATGGGAATAACCCACATCACAATTGCTTTAATCACACAGACTTGTGGTCCAGCAAGTTGACAGACAGCTCCAACTATCACAAACTTTAAAATATTATTCTAAGTGAAAGAAGCCAGTCATGAAATACCACAATATTTTATGATTCCATTTATATAAAATACATATTTTTTAAAAAAATAGGCAAATCTATATTGTTGTTGTTGTTATATGCCGTCGAGTCAGACACAACTCATAGTGACCCCTCCTTGGGTTTCCGAGGTGGTATCACCACGGAAGTAGATTGCCCAATCTTCTTTCCAAGGGGGGGCTGGTGGGTTTTTACTGCCAGCCTTCTTTTTAGCAGTCAAGTACCTTAGGTGCTACTCTACTAAAGCTCCCTATAGAGCTCCCTATCTCTATAGTTGTTGTTGTTGTTGTTGTTGTTGTTGTTATATACATTAGTGGTTGCCTGCAATTATAAGAAGGAGGTTAACAGATAACAGATATCTTTTTGGGGATAATGCTGGCTAAAATAGGATATTAGTGGAAAAGAGAAAGACTCTTAACAAGATTGATTGATGCAGTGACTACAACAAAACACGCAAACATACCTTTGGATGGCAAAAGTTGAAAAATGTTTCATTTCATTATATATATGAATCAGTTTGATGGCACCTAGAAACAACATTTTCCCATAATCTACACAGATTTCTTTTTTCCTGTCAAGGGTTTCCTTGTCTTTTAATAGAAAGACTGAATATTTCCTTCCCCATGACATTGTTGTTGTTGTTAATGCTGTCAAGTCATCTCCTGCACATAGCAGCAACCTCATGTAGAGCAGAGCAAAACACTGCCCAGTTGCATGCCAGCTCCACGGTTCTTGCTATACCTGAGCCCATCGTAGCAGCTACAGTCAAACCATCTCCTAGAGGGCTTTCCCCTCTTTTGTCAAGCCTCCACCTTATCAAGAATGATATCCTTCTGCAGAGAATGTTTCCTTCTTAAAACATGGCTGAAGTTGGTGAGACGAAGTCTGGCAATTCTTACTTCCAAGAAGCATTCCAACTGTACTTCTTTCAGAACACATTTGTTAGTTCTCTTAGCAGTCCATGGCACTTTCAGCATTCTTTGCCAGAACCACAACTCAAAAGCACCGACTCTTCTTTGGTTTTCCTTATTCATTGTCCTGCTCTCACATGCATCTGAGGTGATTGAAATTACCCTGGCTTGTGTCAGATGCACCTTAGCCCTCAAGGAGACATCTTAACTCTTCCAGCACTTGAAAGAGGTCTATTGAAGCCGATTTGCCCAGTGCTTGCTATACGTTATCTGATATCTTGACTATTGTTTTCATTGGTGTTGATTGTAGAACCAAGTAATATGAAGTCTTTGAAAACTTCAGTCTTTTCTCCATTTATCATGATGTTGCTTATAGGTCCAGTTATGAGGATTTTTGTTTTCTTAATATTGAAGTGCAATCCATACTGCAGATTTTAATCTTCAATCTTCATCAGTATGTTCTTCAAGTCATCCTCTCTTTCCACAAGCAAAGTTGTGTTATCAGTGTATCACAGGTTGTTAATGATTCTTCCTCCAAACTTGATGCTACATTCTTCTTCATATAGTCTAGCTTCTTGGTTTATTTGCTCAGCATACAAATTGAATTAGTATGGTGAAGGGATACAACCTTGACACACTCCCTTCTTGATTTTAAACCATACAGTACACCCTTGTTCTGTTTGAACGACAGCCTCCTGGTCAATGCACAGGTTCCTCATGAATATGATGAAGTGTTCTGGAATTCCCACTCTCCTCAATGTTACCCATAATTTGTTATGACCCACACAATAGAAAGCTTTTGCATAGTCAATAAAACACAAGTGAACATATTTCAGTAATCTTTGCTTTGAGCCAGGATCTAGCTTACATCAGTAATGTTATTCCTCTTTCCATGCCTTCTTCTGAATCCCTCTTGCATTTCTGGAATTTCTCTGTCAATATATTGCTGCAATAGTTTTTTTTTTTTTTTTTTTTTTTTAATTATCTTCAATAAGATTTTACTTGTGTGTGATATTAATGACATTGTTTGATAATTTCCAAATTCTGTGGGATCCCCTTTCTTTGGAAGGAGTACAAATATGGATGTCTTCCAGTCAGTTGGCCTGGTAGCTCTCTTCCATATCTCTTGGCAAAGCTGAGTGAGTGCATCCAGCACGGCATTTGTTTGTTGAAACATCTCAATAGGTATTCCATCAATTCCTGGAGCCATGTTTTATGCCAATTCCTTCAGTGCAGCTTCAACTTCTTCAATATATCTGGGTCTTGATCATATGTCACCTCCTGAAATGGATGACCATCTACCAATTATTTTTTGGTATAGTAATTCTGTGTATTCCTTCCATCTTCTTTTGATATTTCTTTCATCATTCAATATATTGCCCATTGAATCTTTCAATATTGCAATTTGAGTCTTAATTTTTTTCCTCAATTCTTTCAGCTTGAGAAATGCTAAGTGTGTTCTTCCTTTTGATTTTCTAATTCCAGGTGTTTGCACATTTTATCATAATAACTGACTTTGTCTTTTCGAGCTGCTCTTTGAAATCTTCTATTTAGCTCTTTTATCTTGCCATTTCTTCCATTTGTTTTAGCTACTCTCCATTCAAAGGCAAGGTTCAGAGTCTCTTCTGATATCTATTTTGGTCTTTTCTTCCTTTTCTGTCTTTTTAATGTCTTTTTGCTTTCTTCACGGATGATGTTCTTGATGTCATCCCACAATTTCTCTGGTTTTCGGTCATTGGTGCTCGATACATCAAATCTATTCTTTAGATGATCCCAGAATTAAGGAGGGATGTAATCAAGGGCATTATTTTGACTCTTATGGACTTCTTTTAATTTTCTTAAGCTTCAACTTGAACTTGCATTTGAGCAACTGATGGTCTGTTCCACAATCAGCTCCTGGACTTGTTTTGGCTAAATATATTGAGCTTTTCAATCAGCTCTTGGCACAGATGTAGTTGATCTGATTCTTGTGTACTCCATCTGGTGAGGTCCACATGTATAGCTACTGTTTGTGTTGTTGAAAGAAAAGTATTTGCAATGAATAAGTCGTTGGTCTTGCAAAAACTTATCACACAGTCTCCAATGTCACTTATTTCACCATGGTCATATTTTCCAACTACTTGTGATTCTTCTTTGTTTCTAACTTTTGCATTCCAATCACCAGTGATAATCAATACACCTTGCTTGCATGTTTTGTTAATTTCAGATTGCAGAAGTTGGTAAAAATCTTAATAGAATGAAGAAAGGATAGTTAATAGGCATATGTTTATGTTGCTGGTAGTCTACTGAAAGAGACATTACTTGTAGAGAGACACACTCTCTAAGCTAAGAGAAATTTATTAAATTAAGAGGATTTACTCAGAAATATTACATCTGAATGTAGGAGAATAGTACCTTCCATAGATAATAACTGAGGACCTGAACTAATAACTTCAATCTAAAGCAAATATAGTCTGTGAAACAAAGAAATTATAATAATGTTGGTTGATTGTTTAGTCATTGGCTGAGGTCATAAGAAGGATGGTTTAGATGTAGGAAATAGGGTTCTATTGGATAACTGGTCAAAGAGAATCACAGTGATTTATTTCAGGGACTAATTACAGAGGTTATAAATCTTATTCAGGTGGAATCATAAAACATTACTGGTGGAGTTTACACAACTTAATGATAAGTTGGGTGTAGGTGAAAACTCTTGTTGGTGCCAGTATCTCATTTCTCTGATACAACCTGTGATACAAACTTTTAAGTGGTCTGGGAAACTTTAGATAAGGCCAGCTCCAAAAATTTTCAAACAATTTTTTTTATCACATCTTTGCCATGAAGGAACATTCCTCTGACCAACTTTATTCAAGAGACACCTGTGTTGAGATTCCTTTCCTTAGAGTGCATTTTCTTTACTTCCTGGCTTAACCATAAGGAAAAATTACTTTTGAATTTTTATGGTTTCCAGTGATTAGCCAGATAACAGGACATTTGTTTTTCAGCTGAAGAAACATATTTGTAGGCTGACAGATCCATAGGAAACAGTTTAAGTCAGCAAAAAAAAAAAAAAAGGAAATTCAATTATTAAGCTTTGTCCAAAAGGATTTATGATTTACCTTTTACAATAACCTAATCTTACCTCCTCTTGATTAGGGATTTTATTAAAAAATATTTTGGCCAATTAAAAAACTATATACATTCTGCATTATCTTAGTTTAGATTGTCATTGATCATGCTATTGGAGTTAGCAAACATTAACTTCTAGCTTATTATGTGGGAGTTCTTATCTTAAGGGCAATCTGGTCTCATGTCACCCACAAATGAGTAATTTTTCTTCTGCAAGGTTTTTGTACACTTTAGGAAGCTTTATTTCCTTTTCTTTCAACATGCTATTGTAAAACTCTGATTATGGTTAACCAGACACTTACTTTTTTTTTTTTTTTTACAACCTAGTGAGTTTCTGAATGCTTCAATTAAACTTGAGTTTCCTTTAATTCATTACAGATAGTCATTGCCTGTGTATACATTAGTCTACACATGGGCACATGGGTAACAGGCTGCTTCTCTGACTCAAGGAATTAGTGGTTAATTTCATAATTTAATATTAACAATTATAATGATTATTAACATTAAACCATGATACCAGAGACAGAATAGACCTAACCCAAGCACCTACCCATTAGGTAGCCAGGTAAACATATCAAAAAAATGAAAACTCGAATCCAGTGTGTTCAGGTATGTAAAACCAGATGGCTGTTTGATGTATTTTTGAAATATCATGTTCTACTTCCCCTGAAGTATTGAGCCAGGTGCAACACAAGTTATTAGCTATTATGCAGCTTATCCCTGCTAAATGTGGCAAAAATGAGGACTTGAGTTTTTTCACAGAGTAGCAAATTTCCTTTAACAGTGACCAGCTCCAAAATCAATTCTCTAATTTGCAAATGACCTCCAGGAGATTTAAAGACTAGGAACATCTTAAAAA
>NW_006922453.1:566785-573619 GCF_000298275.1 Orycteropus afer afer
CCTACTTCCATAGTGATACTACCTCGGAAACCCAAGGAGGGGTCGCTATGAGTCGGGGCCGACTCGACGGCACATAACAACAACAACAACAACATCCCTGCTAAGCTAATAAGAAATCTAAGACAATTCTATTATCTAGAATTACCTTAGTTTATGAATACAAAGTGTATGTGAACTGCTGTATGGAAAGTGAATTTGCTCTGTAAACAAATGTTCACCCAAATCACAATTAAAAAAAAAAAAAAAGTTAGCTGGTTCTCTAGTATAAAATTGCTGGTTCTCTAGTATTTATTAAATTGGCTTAAATTATATTTGAATTTGCCATAACTGCTGAATTTGGTAATTTCATTGGCTGATCCATTACAATTTTTTAAGGAGTTAATTTATGAGGACTGAGAGGCTCTCAATTTCATTAACACAAATGGGTGTGCTGTAGCCAAGTTAATACCATAGAGAATGTAAATTCTGACAATTAACTTTTCATAAGTCCATTAGTTCTATCCATAAGTCCATAGGACTGGGGATAATAAGGAAAATGGAGTCTTTGGAAAATAGGAAAAATACAATAGATAGCCTTTATTACTTGTTCAGTAAAATGGGTGTATCTGTCACTGTCGAGGACAGCTGGGGATCCTCACATGAGAATGACATTTTCTACTAGTTTCTTTGTAATAAGTTTTTCTGTGGCCTTTCAGCAAGGAAAGACTTAAACTCAAAGTGAATATCTGAAAATAATAACTAATATAAATCTGTAACCATTAGTGGGGGTTAAACACTGCCAGAGTTAGTTGTGACTCATAGTGATCCTATGAAACCAAAAAAACAAACTCACTGGTGTCAAGTTGGATCCAATTCATAGCGACCCCTCCTTGGGTTTCCAAGGTGATATCATTATGGAAGTAGATTGCCCAACCTTCCTTCCTAGGAGTGGCTGGTGGGATTGAACCATCATTCTTCTGAATAGCAGTCAAAAGTCTTGGGCATTTGCCACCAAAGCTCCTAGGAGAGAGTATAACTGCCCCATATTGTTCTAAGACTGTACATATTTAAAGAACCAGACTGCCTCATCTTTCTCTCTTGGAGAATCTGGTGGATTCACACCACCAACTTCTTGGTTAGTAGCCCAATGCTTGAACTACAGTGCCACTAGAGCTCCATAGCAGGTGTTAGATGGATATAATCTATTTACAACTTGAGAATTGGTATGGCTTGTAAAGAATATTTTCCAAGAGAAGGTTGATCATGTTTACCTGGATTATATTCTAAGCAGATAAAACATTGACTACTTGGTCTTAAGCTATCCAAAAATGTCTCCAAGAATATTTATTTAATATGTTTATTGTCTTGCCCCTGCCCAAGCGTTCTACCATATGAAAGATGGCTACAACGGGAATATGTAAACCTCTGGGAACAGGTTTGGCATTAGTTCCTTCAAAAAAGGAAGAATATTTTATAAATTTACAGACGTCTCTTACTTTTTATTTTATTTCTAATTTGGATGCATGTTTCAAGTGGCAGGCTAAATCATGCCAAACTGAAGATTTCTCTCTAAGGTCTTCAATTACTTTACCCTGGGATATTTCAAGGGATTTTCCATTGCTAGAGTAGTATTTGCCATAAATAGAGGGTTGTTTTTTTGTTTTGTTTTGTTTCTGTTTTTTAAGCATGATGTCCATATGAAGGCTTTAAAAAATCTACACTGAAGGAGACATCAAGTTCAATTGGCATAACACTACACAAAAGCATTTTCCACATTCTACTTTGGCAAGTTGCAACTGGGATCTTAAACACTTGCAAGCAGCTGTCTAGATGCAACAATGGGTCTCTCCTCATCCAGAGCAAAGAATAATGAAGAAAACCAGAGATGAATGGAAATAATTAGTATAAGGGACTAATACACCATGTGATTCTCAGGCTATATGACTATGAAACCAGAAGAACTAGATGGTGCCTGGCTACCACTGTCAACCACTAGGAGGGGATCTCTGTAGGAGATCCTACACAGAGTGGGAGAACAATGTGGAACAAAACTTAAAATCATTAAAAAAAAAAACAGTTTTCCTGGGCTTATAGAGCCTGGTGGAACAACTAAGACTTTGGCCCCTAACTGCCCTTCAGGTTTGGAATTGAACCTACTCCTGTGACTTCCAGCCAAGCAAAAGACAGCCATATGAGTTGAACATTTATGTTAGGTAGATACACTCCTTGGGGAGAATTATCATGAAAGAATAGAAGAGCTGTGTACACACAGGGAGACAGCTCAGGGGATAGGAGTGCATGGGAGGGAAGGACACAGGGAAAAGGCAACTATGAGGAGGAAGTGGGAAGACAGCTGATGCATTGTGGAAAATTGCAGTCAATGTCATGATACAAAATATATTTGATCGCTGTATGGAAAATGAATTTTCTCTGTAAACCTCCACCTAAATCACAATAAATATTTAAAACAAAAAATCTACATTGAGATCACTTAAAGAAATCTTTTAGGCAAATAGGTTGCCTAAAACAGTAACATAGTTGAAAGAATATGTATGGACTGCTGAGCTAAAAATCTGCCCCAAAATGTTATTCTAAGAAATTAACTACTTCATCACCAGATAAATCTCTCACGTCAGTAAGACAAGTTTGATGTAAGAACATGGGTAAACAATCTGGTATGAAAGGAGTTCTCGTAGTGTAGTGCCTAAAGTATTTGGATGCTAGAAGGCTGGTGGTTCAAACCCACCAGCCACTCCTTGGAAGAAAGGTTGGGCAATCTACTTCTGTAGTGATACTGCCTCAGAAACCCAAGGAGGGGTCACTATGAGTCGATTCCAACTTGACAGCACATAACAACAACAACAACATCCACAACTGTGTAACTCTGTCTTAGAACACCCAGTTCATCACCAATTTTTGACTTCTTCTTTGGAAATTGTTTGTTGGTGTTTGTGAAAGTTTTAAAAAGGTCAGGAAATTTAAGAAAAATTAAAAGGGCAAGGACTTGACTTAGTAGGACCTAAATTAATATTAATTTTGGCTACTGCAATCTCAGAAGGAGCAAAAGAGCTTCCAGGAAGTTAGTCACCAGGGGACCATTTTTAATTTAGCTCCCAGATGATGTTAGAAACCACTTTGTTTCCATAACATTTCAAAATCATGCTCAATTCCAAAGAAGTGCCTTGATTCTGTGGAAGCGGTTACTGATTTTCTGGAAGCTACCTTATTAGTCCTGGTGAGTGCAATCAATCCAGGTTATTGGGCTGATGTAACAACAGGTAGCAGGTTGCTTTCTAGGACTATAGTGGACATGGTGATAGCATATACACCTTGATGATGAGAAATTGAGCAATCCAGTTTTAAATAAGAACTATAAAAAAAAAGAAACAATCAATTCAAGATTGGAGAGAGGAGTCTCTAGAAAATCTTGCTTAGGGTAAGAAATAGGTCTGTGTGATAGTTAAGGTTTCTGTCAATTGTTTGGTCTGTAGTTTTGAGTGGCTGGACAGTTAGTCGAAGTTATTACCAATGATTAAATGTGGTGTAATCAACTCCATGGAGAAATCTGTGAGCAGCTAATTAGTTGCTCTCAGGTTGTGATCTGCTCTTAGTACATAAGGAGGCGCTTTGAGAATGGTCTCAAGCTTCTGGGAAAACCTGGATCCTGCATTTGGCCAAGTCATCAGGCCTCCATGTTGTCTGTCAGTCTTGGGGCTGTTTCTGGACTCAAACTAGTGGCTTGCCGTGCTGCTCGCTAATCTTGGGACTGTGCCATTTTACTTGTTGACCTTGGGTTTGTCCACCACAGCAGCCAGCAGCTACCTTAGTTAAGAAAACCCTCCAGCTCCAGTGGGCCAGGAGCAGGAGGCAGAGCTAAAGCCCAAGGTTGAGGGGCTTTCACCCAGCCCCTAGAGCCAGCACTTGAACTCAGACTTCTAGCCTCCTACACTGTGAGAGAATAAATCTCAGGTTGTTAAAGCCATACACTTGTGGTATTCCTGTTATAGCAACACTAGATAACCAAAACAGTCTGTTATATCCAGGAACTCATCAGTCTCTTTCAAATTCATCAGGTATAGGCAATAGAGTAGCTGGATTTAAAGAGTTGATCATGTGTAGCCTACTGTTTGATAAAGCTAAAGGGAAGACTTCACACTGTTTACTCTTTTGCCTGGAAAATGGTGAGTTAAGGAAGAATTTAAGATCCCAACCCCAGGATGGGGAAAATATATATCCAAAAATCATCCCAGTATAATATTTGCCATGACTTCTACCAGCTTTTCATTGGCTGCAACTCATTTAAGGCATGGGAGACATCCCCTGGCTACTGGATCTAATCATAAGCTAAAGTATCTTATGGGTTGATGTTGACCCTCATGTCTGAGTGAGACCCCCCATAATGTTTCCAGCTGTCTCTAGGGCATATAAATAAAAATTAACTTGTAATTGAGAAACTCTAATCTAGGTGGTAAGAATTGACTCTTTTAATTCAGAAATACCTTGGATACCTTCCTCTGGCAGCTAAAATGGGTCAGATGCCAGACTTCTTAAGAATTAATAAATTAGCTCATCTATGAGGAATAAATTAAGAACCCAGTCATGATAGTAGCCTCAAAGCCCTAAGAATCCTCTCAGCTGCTTCTTAGTAGTAGGGATAGGGAAAGCCAGGATTATACCCTTTCCTTTTAAGTCTACAGAAACTCATTGTGCTGAGATTGTTTTTGTTGTTGTTATGTGCTGTCGAGTCAGACCCAACTCATAGCGACCCCTCCTTGGGTTTCCGAGGCAGTATCACTACAGAAGTAGATTGCCCCATCTTCCTTCCGAGGATTGACTGGTGGGTTTGAACCTCCAGCCTTCTGGTTAGCAGTCAAGTGCCTTAGGTACTATGCTACCAGAGCTCCCTGTGCTGAGATAATAGTCCCCTAATAGTTTTTTGTCTGGTAGCATAGTGGCTAAGACACTTGCCTGCTCACCAGAAGGCTGGCGGTTCAAACCCACCAGCCGCTCCTCGGAAGGAAGGTTGGGCAATCCTACTTCCATAGTGATACTGCCTCGGAAACCCAAGGAGGGGTCGCTATGAGTCGGGGCCGACTCAACGGCACATAACAACAACAAGTTTTTTCTCAGGTTATTTTATGTCCCTAGTGGCCATATGATGTAATAGCAGGAACTATCCTTTAAACAGGGAGCTCTGGTAGCATAGTGGCTAAGACACTTGCCTGCTAACCAGAGGGCTGGCGGTTCAAACCCACCAGCCACTCCTCGGAAGGAAGGTTGGGCAATCCTACTTCCGTAGTGATACTGCCTCGGAAACCCAAGGAGGGGTCGCTATGAGTCAGGGCTGACTCGACAGCACATAACAACAACAACAACATCCTTTAAACAAGGAGCTCTGGTGGTGCTGTGGTTAAGGGATTGGTTTGCTAACCAAAAGGTAGGTGGTTGGAACTCACCAGTCGCTCCAGGGGAGCAAGATGAGGCAGTCTACCTCTCTAAAGATTTACAGCCTTGTAAACTCGAAGAAGTTCACTATGAGTCAGAATTTACTCAATGGCAGCGGGTAACCTTTAAACAGATGTCTAATGAAAGAAACAAACTAACAAAATATCAGTGTATTGTAGCAAAACTGAGCCAATGACAATTGTAAAGATTGTAAATCAGCATGTACAATTAAAAAAAAAAAAAAAAAAAGCTAAGACTTTTTGTACAAGCTTTGTACAACTGTCCAGGAAAAAGGCATTTGTCTGCTAACCACAAGGTCAGTAGTTGCTCCATGGGGAGAAGGTGAGGCAGTCTACTTCTGTAAAGATTTACTGCCTTGAACACCCAATGTGGGTTGCTATGGGTAGGAATCCACTAGATGGCAGTGGGTTAGGCAAAGTCTGAGAATCATCTATTTGAATTTTGATAGGTTCAGCTGACAAAACTCAACCGATGACTGGAAGACAGCCCATAATATTCGTGGGACTACTGATAGGGAATCTGGGATGGAGGTGGAGCACTTGATGTTTTGAGGAGAGTCACTTGAGTGTTCTAAATAGCATGACAGGTGCTTCTGCCTACTTGACAACTGGAATAGTTAGCCACTAGTTAGTCGTTTGGTGAGAGGGTTTTTTTTTTTTTTTCCTCTTATGAATGAATAGTAAGGTTCTGGAAATAACAGTTTCTTCACTATCCACAGTTTCTCTCACTTTAGGATGAGCATAATCAAATATTTTTAAAAGTATTTCTCCTGTTGAGTAAATTGTAAATGAGAGTTCCATGCCAATAAACGGTCTTCTTTACCTGATAGGTTAACAGATGTATTTGAGCTTAACAGAAAGGGATGCATTTCTTCTACGGATCCTAAAGAAGTAATATCTTGCTGAGAATGAGATAGTGTTTGCGCCTGATTCATTAATTCCCATAATGAAAGTTTTATTATTCTGGGGTAAGGGATTTTTCAATCATGTGGGATTTAAAGCTGATAAAGTGACTCCTGTGTCAATTAAAAACTTAGAATTTTCTCCATATATTCAGAGAGTTGTCTTTCCCAGGTTATTAAAAGCCACTACTGGAAAAGTCCCCATTCTGATCCCCAGAGCCACGTCCATTTGATCCTACTAGACATAAACTGTGAGGCAGTGTACCCAATTTATTTGGCACATTTCCATTTTAAATGTCCCTTTTATTTCCCCTTAAAAATGAAAACACACTGGAGTTCTTGACTGATCTTTTGTTTTAGGGATCTTAGTGTTAGATACTTATACTCTGTTGTTGTTGTTGTTGTTATGTGCCGTCGAGTCGGCCCGACTCATAGCGAGCCCTCCTTGGGTTTCCGAGGCAGTATCACTACGGAAGTAGGATTGCCCA
>NW_006922453.1:574390-580745 GCF_000298275.1 Orycteropus afer afer
CGGGTTCTGTCACTTCGGTTGTCTTATCAGGCTGTCTCATCAGGGCTTGACACCCGGAGGAAGCTGCTAACTGAAATGTTGGTGGCTTGGGTTTGGTTCGGCCTAACAATAAATATGTCTGGATTCCAACAACATATGTCTGGGAGTTTTGATTGAGGAAGAGATCAGTGATTTCCCCTCCTTGGGCCACCCAACCTTGATCATCCAGAGTTGGGCCTTCCATCATTTCAGTAGTATGCAAATAAATTTATAAAGATGATGATGGTTTCCTGGCTTAAAGGTGGAAGTGAGGATCCCAAATTTCTCAGAAAATTTACTTGGATCTTCCTTGGGCTTGGGACAAATCTTACCTATGACTGTTAGCTTTTCATTACTCTGTAATGTAAATGCTATTGTGGATAACACATTTTTAGGTCAGTTTGTTTGCTTTTAAAGGGCATCTCAATATAAGGCTTTTATTGACTCTGTTGAGTCCAAAGTCCTTATCAAAATAAGGCAGTTCAATTAGGGTATTTTGGGGATAAGAAGGAAGAAAAGGAGGTGGAGGGAATAGAGACAGGTAAAGCTAGGAAGCTGCTAGGGGAGCTGAGGGAGGAGTGAGAGTGGGAGAAGGAACAGAGTAAGAAGGTGTAACAATGGGAGCAGGATCATCAGGAGCAGAGTGATCAATTGTAGTTTTAGACTAACATTTACTTTTTCTACTACTTCATCTTGTCTAGACACCATATCTTGCAGAGAAGCAAAATAATGTTGATTTTACCTTTTTGAACCCTCTTTGTGCCAATCAAGAAAAGCTTTCTATTTTTTTTTTCCAATTCTAAAACTTTTTGATTCTAATTGGTTGCACAGAAGTGTGTGTGTGTGTGTGTGTGTGTGTGTGTGTGTGTGTGTGTGTATATATATATATATATATATATATATATTCATTTTAAAAGAACCTTATAAAGGTTGTTGATATTCAAGATTTTCTTACGTAAGATGTTGCTGTTGTTAGGTGTCATCGAGTCCTCTCTGACTCATCAAGACCCTGTGCACAGCAGAATGAAACACTGCCTGGTCCTGTGCCAGCCTCATGATACTTTTTATACGTGAGCCCGTTGTTGCGGTCCTGTGTCAATCTATCTCATTGAGGGCCTTCCCTTTCTTTATTGATCTTCCAATTTATGATATCCTTCTTCAGGGAATGGTTCCTTCTGACAACATGACCAAAGTAGGTGAGACAAAGTATGGCCATTCTCGCTTCCAAGGAGCATTCTGCCTGCACTTCCGCCAGGACAAATTTGATATTCCTTTTAGCAGGCCATAGTACTCTTGGCATTCTTTTCCAACACCACGACTCAAAAGCAGCAACTCTTCTTCGGTCTTCATTATTCATTGTCCAACTCTCACATCCATAAGAGGTGATTGCAAATACCATGTCTTGGGTCAGATGCACCTTAATCTTCAAGCAAACCTCTTTGGTCTTCATCACTTGAAAGAGGTCTTTCACAGCAGATTCGCCCAATGGAATACATCATCTAATGTATTGACTACTGCTTACATTAGTGTTGATTGTAGAGCCAATAATATATCCTTGACAACTTCAATCTTATCTCCATCCAGCATGAGCTGTTTATTAAACCAGTTTTGAGAATTTTTGTTTTCTTAATATTGAGGTGTAATCCATACTGCAGACTGTAGTCTTTAAACTTTATCAGTAAGTGCTTCAAGTTATCCTCACTTTCAGCAAGAAAAGTTGTGTCATCGGTGTATTGCAGGTTGTTAATGAGTCTTCCTCCAAACGTGATGCCACATTCTTCTTCATATAATCCAGCTTCTTGGATTATTTGTTCAGCATACAAGTTGAATAAGTATGATGAACGGATACAACCTTGATGTACTCCCTTCTTGATTTTGAACCATGAAGTATCACTTTCTGTTGAATGACAGCCTCCTGATCTATGAACAAGTTCCTCATGAGTACAATCAAGTATTCTGGGATTCCCATTTATTTCCATTCCAATATTATCCACAATTTGTTATTATCCACACAATTGAATGATTTTGCATAGTTAATATAACATAAGTAAACATCTTTCTGGTATTCTTTGCTTTCAGCTAAGATCCATCTGATATCAAAAGTGATATCCCTTGTTCCATGTCCTCTTCTGAATCCAGCTTGAATTTCTGGAAACTCTCTGTCAATATACTGCTACAAACATTTTTTAAATTATCTTCAGTAAGATTTTACTTGCATGTGATATTAATTATATTGTTTGATAAATTCCCCATTCTGTGGGACCACCTTTATTTGGAATGGTACAAATATGGATAGTTTCCAGTCAGTTGGCCAGGTAACTGACTTCCAAATATTTTGGCATAACCTAGTGAGTGCCTCCAGAGGGTCATCTATTTGTTGAAACATCTCAATGGGTGTTCTATCAATTAATTAATTTAATCAATTAATTAAGCTGAAAGAACTGAGGAAAAAAATAAGCCTTGAGGTACAATATTGAAAGTTTTTATTGGCAAAATATTGAATGATACAAGAAGCATCAAATGAAGATGGAAGAATACAGAGTCACTGTACCAAAAAAAAAAAAAATAATTGGTTGATGTTCATCCATTTCAGGAGGTGGCATATGATCAAGAACCAATGGTACTAAAGGAAGAAGTCAAAGCTGCACTGAAGGTATTGATGAAGAACAAGGCTGCAGGAATTGATAGAATTCCCATTGAGGGAAGATGATGATAGTGTATCAGATTAACAAAACAAAACAAAAAACCTGCACTGGGGTCATAATGTTCTATCATGAAAGCAGGAAGGGTTCCAACAGGGGAATTCAAATGCCCTTTAGATTTGGCATTAGCCATTTTGCCAAGAAATGTACATCAAACCAGAGATGCAGGAGCTTAATGAGCCTCTAAATGTAAGAAAATAAAAGGAAAACAGAAGAGCTCTGCTGTTTCAACAACTAGCAAAGCTGCAAAACAACGTTCAAGAAATGAACAGAAAAAGAAAGGGAAAAAAATGGCAGAACTGAGTCACTTCTTGGTAAAACCTCTACACAAAAAAAGTGGAGGTTCTTTCTTAGAAGCCCTGCCTCTGAGTATGTGTCATTGGGGAAGTGGAAGGAAAGCACAGAGGCTTTCAATTTAGTGTCAAGTATCTGCTCCAATCCCTCAGGTCCTCTGTGGATGAGTTGCTTTATGGATCCTTGTGGAGCTGCAAAAGAGAGAGAAAACCCACCAAGTCCATGAAAATGGAGGCAAGAGGATTTATGTAGAAATATTACATCTGGATGTAGGAAAGCATCAGCCTATATAAATGAGAACTGATGATGTCAACTGACAACTTCTAGTTAAAACAGATACATTATGTGGAACAAAGACATTATAATATTGTTGTTTGAGGTCCTAAGGAGGATGGGTTATGGAATATATATCTACTAGAGATTGGATATAGAGAATTACAGAGATTTATTTCAGGAACTAATTACACAGGTTTTAAATTTTACTCATGTAGCTTTCAGGTGGAATCATAAAACATCACTGGTGGAAGTTTATCAAGCTTTAACTAGATGATTCAGGAGTGGATAGAAACTCTTCTTCATGTCAGCATCTCATTTTCCTGATACAGGTTGTTAAACAAAACTTTCAAGGGGTCTGTAAAACTTTAGATAAGGCTAGGTCCAAACTCTTTCAAGCAATTTTCTTTGTCACATCTTTGTCATGAGGCAATATTCCTTTGGCCCATTTTATACAAAAAATACCTGTGTGAAGAATCTGTTCCTTAAAGTGTATTCTTTTTACATTTTGATTTTACTATAAAAGAAAATTACCTCTTCTTCTTCCTCTTTTTCTTTTTTTTTTACAGTGATTAACACAGCCAGATAAGAGGGAAATTGAATTCTCAGCTGAACAAACAGATTCTCAGGCCAGCAGATCTGTAGGAAATAGTTAATTCAGCAAGAACTGGGTGAAATTCAATCATTCAGCTTCAGTCAAAAAGGTCATATGAATTTCACCTTTATACACTTATACATTAATAACCATAGAAAAATAAAAAGAACATTATTATATGGGGGCAAATTATAGGGTACCACAAAAGCAAAATGCTTTAGCCCTTTGAGAAGATTGAAAAATGTCTTCTTGAATAAATGATATTTAATGAGATTTGTTGATTGAGTAGATTTTGTCGACATCAAAGAAGAAGGGTTTTAGGAAAAAATCTTTCAAGAAAAAAACCTGCACATTATAATGAACAAGCTGAAACTTTGAGCATTATAGAATGCTGGCAGCCAGAGTGATTGAAAATAAATTTAAATTTAATAGGGAGAAGAGTAGTATGAGTTTAGAGTACAGATATAACCCAGGTTATAATTATTCAGGAGCTTTCAGGTCATGATAAAATAATAATAATAATAATAATAATAATAATGGAGTAAAATAAAATAAATGTGGTCATTACTCTAAATCAGAGGAAATATTATCTATATTATTTTTAAGAAATGTGTGATATGATAAGATATACATTTAAAAAAAATAATGTTTGAAATGTTTCCTGGAACAAATAGCTTTTCAGATATGCAAAGTGAAAGTAAGGAGACTGATTAGGAGGTTGTTATGTACTCCAGATTATAACTTAAACTAGAATGTGGGCAGTGGAGATGAAAACATGGTGTAGATTAAATAGTTTTTATACAAGCTGATAATTTATGGAAAAATAGAAATAAGAGAAAGATGTATTAAAGCTTAAAATGTAAGGCACTTGGTCTGTAGAAAGTTACAATCTACAATGGGAGCCCTAACTCCATTTTGAGTCTTGACCTAAATTCAGTCACCCTTGAGTTCTTTCTGATCATTAAACCAGCAATGTGGCTATGCTTAGACATGTACAGGGAAAACCTAGGAAGGAGCAGTTTGCCAACAGAAGAGTGTGGTTGAAAGCAGGTGACAACCTCAGGAAAACACAGTGGCAATATTGCCTTCAGGGAGTTTGTCCAGGGGTGTCTTTAAAGATTTGTGGAATATAGCTGCATGTTATCTAGTCTAAGTTAAAAATTTGGGTGCTGATCACTATGACTCAGGTCTGCATGGTCATGAGTCATGCCCTGACCACCACGTAGCCAGGTGATCAAGTCCCAGAACCAATCCTTTAAGCTTTTTAATAGGCAGCTGTATGTTGTTTATGTTGTTGTTACATGCCATCAAGTCTGCTCTGACTCAACAACAAAGAATGAAACATTACTGCCTCCTTTGCCAGCCTCATAATCCTTGCAATGCTTGAGCCTATCATTTCAGCCTCTGTGTAAATGCATCTCGTTGAGGGTTTTCCCCTTTTTTGTTGGCAGTCCACTTTACTAAACTTGATATACTTCTCCAGGGAATGGTCTCTTCTGACAACATGACCAAAGTAAGTGAGACAAAAATCTGGCCATTCTTGCTTCCAAGGAGCATTCTGGCAATACTTCTTTCAGGACAGATTTGTTAGTTCCTCTGACAGTCCATGGTATTTTCAGTATTCTTTGCTAACACCACAATTCAAAGGCATCAACTGTTCTTTGGTCTTCCTTATTCATTGTCCAGCTTTCACATGCTTATGAAGTGATTGAAGATACCATGTTTGGGCTATATGAACCTTATTCTTCAAAATGACATCTTTACTATTTAACACTATAAAGAGGTCGCTTGCTGCATTTCCCAGTGCAATACAATGTCAGATGTCCTGCATGCTGTTTCCATAGATATGGATTGTATACGTATCCAATTATGGTCCTTTCCTCACTTCAGTAGTCCCCCTTGCAACAGAAATGTATTGATGTGCCACCAGTCATGATTTTGTGATGATTTTCTTTGTTTTCATCATGTGTAATTAGCCCCATGGCCATGACTAAGCAGATTCCATTTGGCCAATGTACTGTGTACATGCTGATGGCTTCCCTCATTCTGAATGATTGTCTTTATTTTGTCTCTGTCCTATTTGAGACTTCAAAAAAGTGTCTTCCTTAGAACATATTTTAATCTGGAGTTTTTTCCCCCTTGAATGGAGCAAATCAGGTTATTTCCTCCAGAAAACTTACATTACTTGCAGTAATGCTTCCTGTATTGTAAATCCACTGTGTTGGGGGCATATGGTAAAGTCCGAATAGTAGGCTTTTAGGGATCTACATACTGCAGTGCTGCAGTGAGCCCCCCAGAGGCCGGGGAGCTAGAGGACATGTTTTAAAAGGTGCTAATAGGGAGAGTTCTGGCAAGATGGCAGACTAGGCAGAAGGATTGCACAGACACTCTTCAACAAAGAAAAGGGAAACCAATTAACACAGACACAGAAGATAATTTTGGACCCCTGAGCCTTGAAGGGAAGGATACAGAA
>NW_006922453.1:585080-593299 GCF_000298275.1 Orycteropus afer afer
CACCCCTGGTAACCAACAAAGAAAATGTCCTCCAATAGATAAACCTTTCCTTAACTTTTACAATAATGGACTAATACAATATTTGTCCTTTTGTGAGTTTTAGAACTGACTTATTTATTTGTCATTATTCATTTATCTTCCATCACCTGGGGTCATAAATTATTAAGAGGAAAAACAACTTTCTTTTGCTTTTGTATTTTCAGTGTCAGGCAGAAAGAGCCTTGGTGAGACAGTTATTTAAGTTCTCAGCTGTTAAACAAAAGGTTGTCAGTTCAAACCCACCAGATGCTCTGCAGGAGAAAGATGTTGCAGTCTGCTTCCATTAAGATTTACAACATTAGACACCCAATGGGGGCAGCTCTACCCTGTTCTAAAGGGTTTCTATGAGTCAGAATTGATTCCTGGGTGCTCCTACAAGGCACTCTGCTCCTTGTCCACCTGTTTCTCAGGATAATGATGCATGTAAATGAGAAGCACACACATGGTTATCTTAAGTTGATTCAGAAAAGTCATGGACTTCTATAGCTCATGGTTGGAGGTTTCACTCAAATAATAGTAATGATGATAGTTAACAGAAATGCTTTTAGATAATGACATGATGGTATATTGGAAAGAACACTACATTCATAATCTATAAGCCTCAGTCTGATATTGACTAGCTGCGAGTGATGGAATAAAATGAAAGGACTGCTTGACATTTACATAGAAAATTGTCCCTTTCCTTGTACTTCCCCATACATATTCAACTGCTCTGCCTCTCTCATTACCTTTTCTATGCCATTCCTCTGGCTACATTCCACAGAGAGTTGCTAGCACCTCCCAGACATGAATGAAATAATCAATTTCCATAAATGATACAGCCAGAGGAGTAAATTCAAAAACTTGGAAAGCAGCCAGTTTGCCAGGCTGGCCGTAATGCTTCCTGCAATGTAAATCTGCTGAGGGTGTACGAAGAAGTAAAAACAGCAGGCCCCTTAGTCATCTACAGACTACAGGGCTGCAGTGAACCCCCCACAGGCAGGTAGCTGGAGGATATGCTTTAAAAGGTGCTGATGTACTCCTAACCATTTGGCAAAGCTGAGGAATGCTAGGAGACAGGGACAGCTGCACAGCTACATGTTGTGCTTTCGTTAGAAATCCCACAATTTCCACATTATATTTAAAAGGCCCAGAATAAACAGCATGAAGGAAAGGGAAAAAAAAAAAGTGCTATCTATTGAAAATTGCTAATGTGCTGCTTATTTTAATTTAGATTTCTCATGAATTGTAATGTGTTTTAACTTAAACCTAGTGACTGAAAATTACGGATATAGGAAAAGATTGTTTATACTTATTTATTTCAAAGGGTTTTTATTTTGGTCATTTTTTGGTTTAGGTTATCTTTTCATTCTTCCACAATCTGATTAGGTGTACCATCAGCAAGAGTTGATGTATGTCTAGGAGAAAAATTGAAACATTTTCAGCACACTTAAATTTGTGTTGTCACAAAATGTACATTTACCTACACCTACCTTAGTTACAGGCTCATTTAATAAATCTCTGGTTGAGGTACATCATATAAGTTTTTATCAATAGAAACGTCATGATAGTTAGACAAAAAAGTTATGAATTCATCAGGTACTCATCCAAGAGATAGGAAATACTTATAGAGACACATCTGACTTATGGATTTGAGTACACCAACATCAGGACCAGATCTTGAATACTCTCATATAAAATGTCCACTCATTTTTATTGCAGAAAATTATTCTTCTTTGTGAAAACCATAATTTCCTTATCCTTTTACCTGTCTATTGAAACTTGGTTGGTATATAGTTTTTTTTTTTTTTTTTCTTTCCTGTAATGAACCCAGCTAGACAATGATACTTTAATATTATTATTATTTTAAAATTGAGTTATAAATTATATATTTATATAAGATAGATGTGGAAGGAGCTCTGATGACATAGTACCTAAGGCATTTGACTGCTACCCAGAAGGCTGGCCGTTCAAACCCCCCAGCCATGCCTCAAAAGAAAGATTTGGCAATCTACTTCCATAGAGATACTGTCTCGTAAACCAAAGGAGCAGTTGCTGTGAGTTTGAATCAACTTGATGGCAGTATATTTGATTTTTGGTTTGGGTGGCATAAGTGGATAGAGATCAGCTGGTAACTTAAAGTTGGAATTTGAACAACATGCATCATCTTCATGGAAGAAAGGACTTACCTGCTTCTGTAGAGGTTATAGCCAAAAAATAAAAAAAAAACAAATCCTTATGGAGCAGTTTTAGTCTGTGACATATGTGGTTGCCATAAATTGACAGCAACAAGTTGCTGTTTTTTTTTTTTTTTTTTAATGTATATGGCACATATATAGATATAAGAAATGCAGAACAGTTCTATTACCCCAAAAACTCATAAATATTTTCTGAGCATAAGATCACAGACATTTTCTTCCAGAAAATTTAAGGACTTGTCTTTTACACCTAGGTCTATTATGCATTGTACATTAATTATTTATTATAGTGTGATGTTTCCACCGAGGTAAATTTATGTTTCTTTACCATTATATACCCAACTGTTATAGCATCATCAGTTCTAGCAATGCTGTTCTAGAACTATGTGTCTATTCTGTACTTAACTGCCATTTCACCCATGTTGAAAATCAGTTTGTCAAGTATATGTGGATCTATTTGACATTCTGTTGTTCAAATCATCTTTGTATTTATACTTTACTCAAAGCCACTGGCTTGATTACTGTAGTTATGCAGTACCACCTTGTTGTTGTTAAGTGCCATTGAGTCATTTCCAACTCATAGCGACCCTGTAGAAAGCCCATAGAAATGCTGCCAAATATTTTTTTTTTTTCCCCTATGTGTAGGTTCTATTTTGACTCTTTTGGAGAAGTCTTTGGAAGCAAATAAAAATTTAATTTTTAGAAGATCCCATTCATCTACTTTATCGTCTGCTATTTGTACATTTTGGGTTATGCTTGATAGTCTATTTATGCCATATATCAGGACCCATAAATTTGCCTCTATTTTTCCCTTGAGGAACTTTGTAGTTTTAGGTTTCACATTTCAGTCTTTGATCCAGCTGGAGTTCATTTTTTTTATGGCAGGAGGTACAGATCTTGTTTTATTTTTCTGAAAATTGATATTCAGTTTTTTGAGCACCATTTGTTAAACATCTCTTCCCCACTTAATGAATTTTGGTCCTTAATCCATTTCCAGAGAAGTCAGGTATTTTTTGTCAATTTCATTAATACTGTGTTCCATTGATTTGATTCTACTCCTTTGCCTTTTCAATGTATTATCTCTTTCTGATAATTTAGTATCAATCTTTTGGATTTCTATTTCTAGATTTTGTATCATTTTTAATTTTTCATTTATTTTGTCATTTTGCTCTTGTATTTTCTTCTGAAATTATTGTAGGGTTTTGTCTGTGTTTTCCTTAATTTTGTCAGTGCTCTCCTTGATCTATCTCTCAATCTGTTGAAGGGACCTAAATAAAATCCTTTTGAATTTTTTATCAGGGAATTTCAATGCTGCTTCTTCCTCAGGGATGTTTTCTGGGTCTGTATCCTTCTTTCTTGTTTCTACTGATTTATCTCACTTCCTTGTGTGTACTGTGATGCTCTGTTGTCTCGGAGAGAGTGTGACATTGTTGGACTTCTATTTAATTGGTGATTATATGTTGGTGTGATTTCCCAAGATTTTCATTTTCTTTCTTTTTCTTTTTGGATATATCTTCTAAGTTAGCAGGGTACTGTGCTCCTCTATTCACCAGTTGGTAGAATTTATGGACTCACCACCTGTCTCCTGGGGAGCTTGATAGAGAATGAGAGTGGCTGCACAGAACTGTTAGCTGTTTGTGAAGAGCAGCTAAGAGTGAGTCAGGTTCTTATTGGTGTTCAGGTATCATTGACAAGTTGGTGCAGAAGGAAGTGGTGGCTCTAACTCAGTAAGTGGAGCTGCTACAGGTATAGTTGCATCATCAGGCATGGTTGCTGTCTCTCACTCAGTTAGACAAAAACTACAATTGAGAAACCATCAAAAAAATAAAAGCAAGAGGACAAAGAACACATACCACATAAATACACAGGAAAAATCACCAAAAAGGGGGGGGGGGAGAAGGAGAAGAAGAAGAAAGGTTATAAATGAGAGAAAATATTTAAAGAAATACTTTAAAAACCCAAAAGAAATATGAATAGAAAATGGGGGAAAAGGTAAAACAATATCTGGAGAGAGGAGAATAAGAGAAAAGAGGTAGGGTAAGAGAGTAATGAAGAAAAAAAAAAAATAGGAAAAAATGCAAAAAAAAAATCAAGCAACAGGGTTAAACATGAGAAAAAAAAAAGGAGAAAAGAAAAAAAAAATGCTTAAATTAAAAAATATATATATATATAGAATGAGGAGAACCATAAGAAGGAAAAAAATGGGAACCAGAAAACAGAAGAGAGAAAAAGCTGAAAAGTAGAATCTGGGAAAGGAAGAAGAAAGAATAGTATGAAAAAGGATGAAAAAAAGGAAAAAAAAAGTCATAATCTTAATACAGAGAAAAACAAACAATTAAAAAAAAAAAAAGTCTGGACACAGCGGGTTGGGGCACAGCACCCAGGCTCTGTCAGAGTACACAGACTGGAATGGAATTTCTGCAGGCCCAGAAGGTGGGTGGGAGTGAGGGCCACACCTCCATTCACCAAAAGGTAGTGGGGTATAAGAGTAACAAGTGGAATGTCACACCTTTCCACTCCTCAGTGTCCAGAATGTCCTTGTGGTCCTGAGCAAGTAGAACCTATTCTTAGATCCCTAGAATCTGAGAGAACATTGCTGCTTTAAATATCCAAAATGATCAGACCTGCATGTAAACGTTCAAAATGGCTGTGCCCTCCCTACAGCCAAAAGTCACAGCTCAGCCTGTTTTCCTCTTCCCTGCTTCCCTTTTATTCAACAGCCCCCATTGCAGTCCTCTGTGAAGCCCCAGGCTAGCAGAGCCAATTTTTAGGTTAATTCTTAGGTCCCAACACCACTTGGAAATATCCAAGTTGTCTGTGCCATCAGGATTGCTGACAGTCCCCAGTTCAGTATATGTCCTTTTTTTGGTGTTTTCATCATGCAGGTTCTTCTACTAGTTGGAGTTTAGTCCACTTCTGTATCCTTCCTTTCAAAGCTCAGGGCTCCAGGATTATCTTCTGTGTCTGTGTTAATTAATTCCTCTTTTCTTTGTTGAAGAGGTTCTGTTTAATTTTTCTGCCTAATCTGATCTCTTACTGGAACAGAATCTTAAATTATGATTTTTCTTTTTTTACTTATATTTTATTGAGGAATTTCACAACTAATTCCATGAGTATTATTCTGTAATTTTCATTTCTTGAAATATCTTTGTCTAGTTGTGTGGATATACTTTCAATACCTCCTCTCTCATCTACATATCTGAAATACTTCATGTTCTGTATTCATTATTAATAAGTATATATTGAATACATGCAATATACCAGGTACTGTTTTAATCACTAAAAATACAATGATAAAGAAAAAAAATGGAGCTCATTCTCAAAGAGACAATATAACCTGTTATAGTCAAACAAGTCATAAGAAGTAAATAGATAAGATGATTTCTAAAAATGGTAAGCTATATTATAAAAACAAGACAGAATACCGAAATAGGGAGGATAGATGGCGATGGGATTAAAAGTTCTGAGAGTGTCCTAATTTTATAAATATGTGGAGGAAGAGAATCTCAAGGAAAGCAATCAGTAGTTGTGATCCCACTAATGTTGGAAAAAAACTTAGCACAAGTTAAGGAGTATAAATAATGTAACTTATACTTAGAATGTAGAAGCTGCAAGAGAGTTACTTCCTCTTTAACCAAAAACAACAACAACAATTCTACAAAATCTACTATATATAGTAGATTTAATAAGCTTGTGTATGTGTGTGTGTGTATGTGTATGCTTATTAAAGTGTCAAGTTTATAAAGAAACCAAATGAATTCCAAAGAATAACACTTCTCATAGGATAGGCAATAAGAATTTCTTCAGCATATTTATGAACTAACTGGACAAAGCTGAAAAAGGAATCAATGAAGTTTAAAATAAGTCAGGAGGAATTACCCAAAGTAAAATACAAAGAAAATAAGCTTGGAAAAAGAAGGAACGGAGAAACCAGAAGTTGTGAGACAGTGTCTGTTTCTAAATAAATGATTACCAAAAGAACAATAGTGACTCAATGGGGCAGAAACAATATATGAAGGGACAAAGAAATATGAACTAAATAATATATGAGTGAAAGTTAAGTAATGTGAAAATAAATTAAGAAAGTTGAACATTACCTAGGAAAGCTCCAAAGAAAATTGATAAAATTAACAAGGAAAAAAAAAAAAAAAAAGTAAAATGTATTTTTGAGAAGAATATGAAATCATTCTTCTAAAGAGGATTTTGAGAAGAAGAAGAAAGAAAGAAAAAGAAAGCCTACCCATAAACTTTCTAAAACAGAGAAGGGACTCACCTTTATATCACCAATATGTTTTAGAGAAATACTCCAAAGGCATGAAAGGAGATGCACTGCCACTGAGTTGATTCTGACTCATAGCAAGCCTTACTGGGTTTCCAAGACTGTAATCTTTACAGAAGTGGATTTCCTCATCTTCCTCCCATGGAGCAGTTGGTAGGTTTGAGCTGTGAACCTTCTGGTTAGCAGCCAAATGCTTTACCCACTACACTACCAGAGACCCCTACATGAAAAAAAGCAATCATAAAAAAGACATGGGCTTGGAGAACAGATAGTAGAGGTAGGAATATATTAAGAGATGCAATAAATAAGAGATAAAGAAGTGATGGTAACAAGGATAACAAAAAATTAATCCAATTTGTTTATAATAAAGGGAATGAAAGATGGTAGGGAGATGTGAGGATTTGAATTATTTTTAATTTTTTTTTTTTCCCCCAACTTTGTGATGCCTTAATACTAACTGGGGAAATATATTAAGGAAGAAAATTAAAAATGCAAGGTGAGTTATCACAAAGGGTTGAATTGTCAAATCAAACTCATATAAATAATAGATTTTAACAAATATTTTTAATTATTCAAAGGATACAGTCAACATATAGGCAAACATTCTTGGAAAACTTCAAAACCACCCACTTGCATTAGGATGTATTCTGAGTGCATATAACATGTGAGAATTATACTACAAAATGCATATAGGATATGGCATTGGACCATTCTTCTGGTACATCTCCATTTTATACCCTATTAATTAAAGAAGCCAGTTGTTGCTGTTAGTTGCTAGGACTCATCTACTACTTTTTATTTTTTTTTTACTTTATATACAACAGAACAAACTTTGATTTGTCCTGTGTCATCTTATGATGGTTATAATGTTTGAGTTCATTGCTGTGGCTATCATGAGTGCCTTTCAGACTGAGTAACTCATCTTCCTGTTCCATATACAGACAATCATGCCTAGTTAAATCCATGAATTCCAAGTTGTTTTGAGAAACAACATAGATACATAAGGTATATTCTGTTTCAACTATCTCAGAATTAAGAACTGCATGTTATCCTTCTACTACTAACTATCATTAGTATATTTTAAAAGAAGTCTGGTTTAGAAGTGGATTTCACTAGGGTCATTTTTCCCTCCTACCTTTCCTGAGAGAAAGACACATATAATTATAGGACTAATTTTCCTTTTATTACACACTAAAATCCTTAAAAAGTCAGGTGGAATGCAAAACCAAGAGCAAAAATTAGAGTTGTTGTTGTTGTTGTTATGTGCCATCAAGTCAGACCCAACACATAGCGACCTCTCCTTCAGTTTCCGAGACAGTATTACTACAGAAGTAGATTACCCCATCTTCCTTCCGAGGAGTGGCTGGTGGATTTGAACCACGAGCCTTCTGGTTAGCAGTCAAGTGCCTTAGGCACTGTGCTACCAGAATTAGAGTAGAAAAGCCATTTTATCAGTGAGAAAGAAAAGAAGAGGACAAAGATGTATGTAAATGAAAAAATTATTTTAAAATAATTTCACAATGGATACAATCTTAATAACAATACTCTGTCATGAGGAGGTATTATACTTCACAAAGATTCTGGTATATTTATATTTCTCACTGTATCATTGAAACAAAATTTATTGTATTACCTTCAAGCCATAAAATATGTTATCTATCAATGGCAAAATTTGGATATTAAAATAATCTTAGAAATTCTACAGAATAAAATATTTTTTAATA
>NW_006922453.1:596300-598221 GCF_000298275.1 Orycteropus afer afer
ACCGAAGAAGAGTTGATGCTTTTGAGTTATGGTGCTGGTGAAGAATGCTGAAAGTGCCATGGACTGCTAAAAGAACTAACAGATCTGTCCTGGAGGAAGTGCAGCCAGAATGCTCCTTTGGATGCAAGAATGGCCAGACTTCATCTCACCTATTTTGGTCATGTTGTAAGAAGGGACCTTTCCCTGGAGAAGGATGTCATGCTTGGTAGGGTGGATGGTCAACAAAAGAGGGGGAGGCCTTCAAAGTGATGGATTTACACGGTGACTGCGATGATGGGCTCAAGTATAGCAGGGATTGTGGGGCTGGTGCGGGATCGGACAGTGTTTCATTCTTCTGTGCATGGGGTCGCTATGAGTCAAAAACGACCCGACGGCACTTAACAACAACAACAACATCTTGAGGTTGGGAACTTGGAGGCTTCTTTCCACTTGGGTGTGGCTCTATATTAAGGCAAGGCCTGATGTAGGCAGGCTTGGGGCTTGGAGGGTGCTTTTTGCTTGGGTGTGGTTCTTTATTAAGGCTAGGGCCTGAAGTAGGTGGATATGGAGAATGTAGGCTGCTTTTTGCTTGTGTGTGGCTCTATATTAAGGGCAGGGCCTGAGGTAAGCAGGTACCGGGGGGTTAGGAACAAATGAGGAAAAAGAACTTGTCTGTCAATTTGTCACCCTGTGGTGGTTTACGTGTTGCTGTGAGGTTGAGGGCTATGCCATTGTGCTGTAAAATGGCAACAGGGTTACACATGGTGGAGAGCTTTCAGCAGAGCTTCTGGACTTAGACAGACTCAGAAAAAGCAAGAAGCCATCCACCTCTCAAATAATCAGCCAGTGAAAACCTTATGACTAACAGTGAGTACCTAAAATGTTTATTTATTTATTTTTTCTATTAAAAAATAAATAAATTCACAATATTTACCAAATAAATATTTTAATGCTTTGCTAACTCAACATCAGTCTTCAAAAACAAAAAAAAAAAATGCATTTTTATTGAGCACCAACTATATTAATTGCAATGTTCTATAAAAGTGAAAAAGATAAAGAGCATCTAGTCTTTGTTTTAAAATGACTTAAAATCTAAACATGAGTAAACCAAAACAAAATTTGAGAAAGGTAGCAGAAGCATCGAGATGAAATGAAGTTGCATTTTGAAAAAGTTTGTCCATAAGAAGTGAAAATTGCTTTTAGAAATCTGTTAGAAAACCAAAAGGGAAGAAAAATACAATGCTTGACATTGAATATCAATTCTTAAGTAAGGAAAACAGCCATTTTTATGAGTATTTTTCCAATTGAACAACAGATGAAGTAGTTGACTTTCAGGTATTTGAAGGCCAAGATTTAAGAAGAAGATACAGTTTGTTTTTGCGTATTCTCCCACTTTGTGCTGACTGTGAAAATTAGGAGGTAAAACTGGCTGAGAAAGTAGCAGGTGACCTAGCTCATACCCTGTTAATTAGGAGATAAATACTTATTGAGTAAAATGGCACATACCTTGAGCTATTTAAATTGTTACTTGATGCTTACTAACTCACCTTTCTTTTCATCTTGGTTGTACTCTTTCTTTTAATTCCATCATAATTGATTTGCAATAAGTAAAAATATATGGATGCTGCTTCTTTAGTCCTATTTAAAAAGTAAGTCTAAGGCATTCATGGAGAGTAAATAAAGCTGCATGCACCAGTATGGTGACATAGGCACAATTTTGTTACATAAATAGATGACATCCAAATGATGTTTGGAGAGAATGTAGATGGCCTCAAACAATCTCAGGAAAACTCTGACTACACTAGACATCAATTTTCTCATATCCTTAGTACTCTTAAATTATTGATTATTATGGTATTAATGATTTCTATGGTAAGAACAGGATGACACTTCATAATTCATATGTAGGTGTGTTAGATTGGGTTCTCTAGAGAAACACACA
>NW_006922453.1:598416-602469 GCF_000298275.1 Orycteropus afer afer
CGAGAGATTCAAGCTGGCATGCAGTATATTGGTTGTTGTTTCCAATAAAAGATGAATCCGAGACCCCCAGGGCGAGCGGTTAGCCACTCACTCAAGGAAGTCTGTAGTTCGGAATGCCGTTCTTCCAGATTGTCCTTGGAATATCATTGCAAGCAGGCCACACCCCTAGGGAAACTCCCCTTGGGCAGACTGGCTACTCAGAACTCAGTCATCTGAACCCATCATGGGAACAACCACCCACAACTGGGGTCCAGCCAAGTTGACATACAGCTCCAACTATCACAGTAGGATACAAAAGTTCTAATAGAACAATAAATGTATTTTCAAAACAAACTTTGAAAAAAGCTCTTTTTCAATTAACATTTGATATTTTTCAAAGAACTTACATGTTTTCTGATATTGTGCCATAAATGCTTAGGGCTGATAGTGATCTGTGAAGTCATTTCTTCAATTCCCTCACAGTAGCAGGACTCTTCAACCAGATAAGGACATTTCAATAAAACAGTACAGTATAACCAAGTAAGCAAGGAAATAGAGGGATAAAAAGGAGGAATGTTAAAGAGAGAAGAAGAGAAAACACAGGGCAATCAATAAGAATCTTATTCATCCAATGAGTCTTCAGGTTCTTAAAAAAAAAAGGAAGACCTTTGTCACTATTAAACATATTATGAAGTAGATTGTAGTGGCATTGTCAGCAGAATTCATTTTCTTACTTCCAATATTCCCCAACAGTCCACATATCTTATGAAACACTAATTATTGATGAGAGAGAGAGTAGACCCATCTCTCTGGCCCAAGTACAAATCAGGCTGTGATCCAAGAAAGAAGTAAAACAAAGCATCACCCATATTTTTAGAAGAATATTAATTCTATAAGTGCAATTAGGGTATTCCCCAAGAAGAAACCCTCTTCAGAGACACAATTTACTACATTATAAACCACCAGCATATATGTATATAGTGGGGCATTCAGTGCAGCAATAAAAGTTCTTATTGGCTTTTGTGCTAAGTTGTCAGGGCTTGATAAAAAAATATTAATGGACTGAGTGAAGTTGACACAGTTGTGATAAGCTTAAATGTGGTACACTCATCAAAATACTTTGCAAACCTCAGTAATAGAAGCTTTTTTCTTTCATGTTCTGAGTCACATAATTTTATAAATGCTTCAAGTTTGTAAAATATTGTATTTATAATATTTCAAGAGATATAAATGTCTATATTATTGCTTAATAATTCATGATATGTACATTTATGTAGCATGTTGTTTTTGTTGTTAAGTGCCATCGAGTTGGCTCCAACTTATATTGACCCTCTGTACAACAGAAAAAACACTGCCTGGTTTTGCACCCTCTCCACAATCTTGCTATACTTGAACTCATTGTTGCATATAGATATTAGCATACAGATTATAAAGCAATACTATATTTCAAAATCTATAGCTATTTGTATATACTTTGTATCATAAAATCCAGGATCAAGGTTTAGAGGATATGATTTCATGTTAATATCATCAATTTCCTTTCCATAAAACTGGGTAATTCACAGGGTTATTATTGATATAGTAAGGGCAACTGGACCTATTAGCAAGATCACGATAGATGGAGAACAGTTTGAAGATGTCAAAGACTTCATATACTTGGTTCTACAGTCAATGCCAATGGAAGCAGCAGTCAAGATATCTGGCGAAATATAGCATTGGGCAAATTGCAAAAGACCTCTTTCAAGAAGTGCTGAAGAGCAAAGATGTCTCCTTGAGGACTAACATGCACCTGACAGAAGTCATGTTATTTTCAATCACCTCATATGCATGTGAGAGCAGGACAATGCATAAGGAAAAGCAAACAAGAGTTGATGCCTTTGAGTTGTGGTGCTGGCAAAGAGTGCTAAAAACTATGGACTGATAAAGGAACTAAAATATGTGGCCTGGAAGAAGGGCAGCCAGAATGCTCCTTGGAAGCAAGAATGGCCACACTTCATCTCACCTACGCTGGTCAATATATTTTATTTTATTCCAATATATTTGATACTGAAATAAAAGAATGAAAAAAACATGTCTAGGTTTTGGTTATTTTTAAGTGAACCCATTTCAGTTGTTGTAAAATTACAATGGAAACAATCTCAGAGTGATGATTAAATAAAAAAGTAGTAACATGTCTGGACACAAATTACCAGGTCATTCTTTGGGACATCTCTCCAACAACAGAATCTGAAAATAGCTATATGCCTTCCAAATTATCTAACAGGAAGAAGAGTGTTTTCATGATCAACACCTCATCAAGAAAAGTAAGGTGTTAATAAATTAGGAATTTCTTTTAAGTTACTACAGGTATCAACACCAGTTTCCATTCAGTTGATTTCAGTTCATGACAATGTCACATATGTCAGAGTGAAACTCTGCCCCATAGGTTTTCTGTGGGTGATTTTTCATGCGAACATTGACAGGCATTTCTTTTGAAGTATCTGTTGGTTGACTTAAAGCACCAACTTTTCTCTTAGTAGCCAAGAACACTAACTGTTGGCATCAGTTAAGAACTCCTCTAAGGCTTTCCAACCCAAACCAAGCCTGTTGTTGTTGTCATGTACCATCGAGTCAGACCCGACCCATAGAGACCCCTCCTTGGGTTTCCGAGGCCGTATCACTACGGAAGTAGATTGCCCAACCTTCTTTCCGAGGAATGGCTGGTGGGTTTGAACCGGCAGCCTTCTGGTTAGCTGTCAAGTGCCTTAGGCACTACACTACCAGAGCTCCCAAGCTTATTGCAATAGAATTGATTTCAAGTCATAGCAACCTTCTAGGACTGAGTAGAACCCAATCCTGTAAGTCTTTAGGGAAGCAGATTGCCAAATCTTCTTCCCACAGAGACCCTAATGGGTTCTAACTGTTGACCCTTTGGCTAGCAACCAACTACTTTAACTATTGCACCACCAGGGTTGCTGCTTCTAAGGCATTAGAATACTACGACTTAGCACATTTAAATGACAGCATTGATAATAAAACAAACAGAATATTTGCAACTACTTTTTGATTAAAGACATATTGTCTCACAATTATAATAATATCCTGACACAATAAATTAAATTCCACAAGGCTTCACTTATCAGGAGATATGAATTATCATAAAATTCTCTTTAGCCTCACACTAATATATTTAATATAATGCCATGGAAATATCATTCTCATGGAAAACTTCTCTAACTGAACATTACCTTTTATTTTTATTATTCGCACTTCAATTCTTTCAATATTTAGCTTACCTATAAATGATCTATAAAGGGTCTTTTTATCTATCTAACCTAAAATAAAAGTTTTAAAGCAATGTATTATAATGAAAACACTTCAAATTGCTCCTGGAAAGAATTAAATTCCTCTCTATGTGGGAATTCACACACACACAGATATATATCATATACAGTATCTATAAGCTGAAAACATGTAAAGCTAGATATAATTTAACATCTGCTTCAAAACAGTATTTTTAAAAAATCTATACTACATGTGTAATAGATTTGTGTACTTAATGAATAACTTCAGTTGATTTCTTATTCTGAATTAATATGTATGTGTATATGTAATCATTTTGTAAACCAACTATCTCTTGAATATAAATTGTATTTTTTTAATGGCCTGGATATTAAACATTTAATTATATCTAATATGCGCAATCATTTTCAATTATGGGAAATTGAACTTTTTGAGAAATTGTACACACCATGTGATATTCATTATTTCATTATAAAATATTTAAATATGATATAATCCATATCCCAACTAAAGTACAATAATAAAAAGATCAATTTGTTTTTTGTTTGTTAGTTTAAATGTAGGAAAAATGCTGAAAACCTGCCATTTCCTCCTTAAGAAATATCAGTGAGTTATTTTAAAAATTCTTACCATTCTTAATCATATAAATTTATTTTATTTTTTTCTTAAGAAAAAAGACTTACTAAGCAGAAAAAAACTTAGATAATAAATTTCTTTCGAGAAAAGTAATAATGTCATACTTTTGACAGCTCCATGATTTCCCTTTTTGTGACCCTGAGTTGATAATGATAT
>NW_006922453.1:605694-606585 GCF_000298275.1 Orycteropus afer afer
AGCAATTGTCCTTAGCCCCCTTTATCTTCATTTTCTCCTTCATTTCACTGTAAAGCTAAATACCATTTTTATTGACTATACATCTATTCTGTCTCAATAAAGGAAACATTTTTATAACTATCTCTACAATTAATCCTACCTAGTTTTTTTTTTATATCCTCCAATGGGCCTGGTCATTACAGTAATTGTGGCTCTCCTCACTTCTGGAGATTAAATAATATGATCTGGCCTCTGTTACCACAGTGCTCATTATCACAACAGATATTAATGAGAACCATTTTATAACTCTTTATTTTACTTTCTTCCGTATCTTGCCTGTGTAGGAAAGAAACCATTGAACTTAGTAATGTTGGTGCCTACTCACAAGAACATTCCTGATGGATTTAGTGAAGGACATGCCATCTGCACTACCTTGTGAAGCATAAATATATTGTAGATGTGAGGCCTTAAATATTATACAGTTCCATCATGTTCACTTTTCTTAGCATGTTTATGCTTGCCTCTCTTGTTAGACAGAAAGCTTTGAATATTTCCACTTCACTCAACATTGACCATGACTTTCTTAAAGATAGGTGAGTTTGTCTTATCCTTTCCAGTTCCTGTCATCATAAAGGACCATCAAGTTAATGAGTTATTGTTGACCCAGTTTTACATTCTGATCCCCATGATAAAGCACTGTAAAATCCAATTATTTATATGCATAATTTATTCTTTCCTTATCAATTTTTTTTTCTTTCCTTATCATCAAAAGAAGATGGAAAGAATACACACTGCCACTATACTACAAAGAATTGTCTATGTTGAAACATTTCAGGAGGTAGTATAGGATCAAGAATAGATGGTATTGAAGGAAGAAGTCCAAGTTACACTGAAGGAATTGACAAAAAGCAA
>NW_006922453.1:607070-610043 GCF_000298275.1 Orycteropus afer afer
CTGTCTGAATTGTGTCCTTTCACCATACTTATTCACTCTGTATGCTGAGCAAATAATCTGAGAAGCTGGGCTGTAAAAAGAAGAAGGCATTACAATTGGAGGAAGACTTGTTAACAACATGAAAAACACAGATGATAGCACCTTGCTTGCAGAAAGTGAAGAGGAATTGAAGCACTTACTGATGAAAATCAAAGACCACAGCATTCAATATGAATTACACCTCAATGTGAAGAAAACATAAATCCTCACAGCTGGACTAATAAATTACATCAAAATAAGTGGAAAAAGTTTGAAACTGTCAAGTGTTTCATTTTACTTGGATCCACAATCATTGCTCATGGAAGCAACAGTCAAGAAATCAGATGCTGTGTTTCACTGGACAAATCTACACACAGAAGATCTCTTTAAAGTGTTAGGAGTAAATATTTCACTTTGAAGAGTAAATTGTGCCCAACTGAAGGCATGGGGTTTTCAATCACTTCATATGCATGTGAAAGCTAGAAAATGAATGAAGAGGACAGAAGGAGGGTTGATGACTTTGTATTGTGGTGTTGGCAAAAACCACCATTGGAAATACCATGGACTGCCAGAAGAACAAACAAATCTGTCCTGGAAGAAGTACAGCTGGCATTCTCTTAGAGGTGAAAAAGGCCCAACTTCATATCACCTACATTGGTCATGTTGCCAAAGTGAGTAGTCATGGAGAAGGATACAATTCTTGGTAAAGTATCGGGTCAACTACAAAAGGGAAGACCTTCATTGAAATGGATCGACACAGTGAGTATAATGATGACCTCAAGTAAAGCAAGTATTGTGAGGATGGTGCAGGACTATGCAGTGTTTTATTCTGTTGTGCATGGGGTTGCTATGAGTTAGAGATGACTCAACTGCACCTGACAACAACTACAACAGAGAGGAAGAAGGAGAGGGAGAGAGATTTATCTCAAGAAAATGGCTCACACAGTTGTAGGTGCTGGCAATTTCCAAGTCTGTGGGTCAGATATCAGGCTGGAGGTTTCTCTTGACTCACATAGCTGCAGAGGTTTGAAAACACAAGATCAGCAGGCAATACAGCAGGTTGCCAGCTGTGGAGTCTGCCAAATCTAAGGCTGACAGGTAAGGTGGCAGGCTCCTGGTTCACAGGCTGCCAAGGCAATAATCCCAAGATTGGAAAGCCATATGATAGGCCACTGACCCAAGAACCAGAGGTCAGATGATGATGATAAGCCAGATGCAAGATCCAGTATAAAGCAAAATGTTAGAAAGCTTTGCAGTGCATCCATATATAGGAAGCAGTCCATACCCCCACAGGAAACTGTTTTACAGTTGACTGGTTGCTTATAGCAGAGCTAATCATGGAAATGATTATGTTATATCCAGTCTCATAATGGAGATTACTACTTTATAACTGCCAAACCACTGAGAGTCATGGCCCAGCCTAGTTGAAACACAATATTAACTATCACACCATTGTACATTAGAGTTAATGCTTTATTCCTTCTTTTAATTTTCATATTAGGAGAACTTCTTTAAGAACGTAAACAATGTATAATAGCTAATAAAAATGACTTCAAACATCTATTATCATCTGGTCATAAAATTTTTTTCAGAAAAATTAATATTTAAGGATATGAATAAGTATTGATAACAAGATAAATAAAAAATATTTTAATGTAAAATACTCTTTTAAATTTTTCTCTTCAATTTTGCAGGAGATATTTGCATATTGAATTTATGTCAGAATAAACATCCTGACACTTAAGATTTTATGGAAAAGTCTTATAGAGATCAAGTTGAAGCAGTGAATATTTAAGTTTCTATTTTACGTTTTTATAACATAGAAATCTAATATTGTTGTTGTTGAGTGCCGTCGAGTCGGACCCGACTCATAGCGACCCCTTCTTGGGTTGCCGAGGAAGTATCACTACGGAAGTAGATTGCCCAACCTTCCTTCCAAGGAGTGGCTGGTGGGTTTGAACTGATAACCTTCTGGTTAGCAGTCAAGTGCCTCAGGCACTATGCTACCAGAGCTCCTAGAAAATCTAATAGCCATCTGAATTTAACAGCTTAAATAAGGAACATGGATTACATTTTCTCCTGGACATGTTCCTTATGCATTCTTTCCTATGAATAAGTGGATGACACTTCTATCCACCCAACTGTGTAAACTGATATTCCAGGGATCATTTGTGACTGCATTAATAATGCTAAGAAATCTGAGGCAAAAATAGAATAGGAAATTTATCTTCACTTAGTGGTAAAAGAAAGACTCAAATTTGACAAATTACATATTTATAGTACAACATTTCTTGGAAAAAACTACTGATTTATTAATCTTTGAGGAAATTCCACATACTATAATTATCTATTATCTATCTATCCATCCATACAAACTTCCATCCATCCACCCATCCATCTATCATCTCTCTATGTTAATACCAAGACATTTCAAGAAATTTCTCTTATAGGTTTTATAGATTCAATCAAGTAAGATTAATACAAGAGTAATTATTATTATTTTTAAAATACTCCTCCTCCTTCTCCTTCTGCTTACTACTACTACTACTACTGTGACTATTATTGCACTCATATGAGGTCAAGCATGCTAGCTACTTCAAACTCATCAGGATCTTAATCTGCAGATAATCTTTTGGTCATAGAATCAAGAAGTTGAAAGAAAAAAAATGCTAGGTGTGTATTTTGATAGTCATTGTTCATAACTAGTATTTGAAGTCATAGCAATGGCAGAAATGAATGGAGGAGTTGAGTGGAGATAGAGAACAAAACATAACCAAATAATCAAAACATTCAAAGTTAGATAAGAAACAAAGAGGTCCAAGATGCTACTAAGATGAAAGTCTGGTAAGGCATTAATCATCACGTTAAGCAGTTAATGTCTATCTTTCCAAATTTGATCATACTTATAAAATACAAATACAGGCACATATCAACATATATATAGTTATATATATA
>NW_006922453.1:610368-612385 GCF_000298275.1 Orycteropus afer afer
TTTTTTTTTTCCTGTGTTTCCAGACACATGGACAAATGAGTATGTTGTTAAATTTGGTAGTTTATTGACTTGTTAGCAGAAAGTTTTGGCATTAAAACACTTTTAAATTATTTTACATCAAAATATTTATCTCTCATTCTTTCAATGCTATAATTATTTTAATCTCCCTAGTGTCTGTGACATCAGAGATAGCAAGATATTGTTTTGCAAAGTCTATGAATTATTCATTGCAAATACCATTTTTCAACAACATAAATACACAAGGAGCTCACCAGATGGAATGTACAGAAATCAAATCAAGTATATCTGTGGAAAGAGGTGATGGAGAAGCTCAATATCATCAGTCAAAACAAGGCAAAGAGCAGAATGTGGAACAGACCATCAATTTCTCATAAGAGAGTTCAAGTCAAAGATGAAGAAAATTAAAATAAGTCCATGGGAGCCAAAATACAACCTTGTTAATATCCACCCTGAAGTTACAGATCTTCTGAAGAATAGATTTGGTGTATTGAATACCAATGACTGAAGACCAGATGAGTTGAGGCATGACATCAAGAACATTATACATGAAGGAAGCAGTCATTAACAAGACAAGAAAGGAAGAAAATATCAAAATAATGTCAAAAGAGCCTCTGAAACTTGTTCTTGAACATAGAATGGCTAAAGCAAGTGGTAGAAATGCTGAAATAAAATAACTGAATGAAAGATTTCAAACGGTGGCACAAGAAGAAAAAGTAAAGTATTATAGTGAAATGTGCAAAGACATGGATTGGGTCAGGAGCCTCTTAATCTTCAAAGTGACATTTTTGCTTTTTACCACAACTTTTTTCCTCAGATACGTTAATTATTGTTCTTCAATTTTCATAGCTATTCTGCTATAATTAATCCAAATCCTGGTGGAGAAGGTCTTCTAGCAGTTCTCTATACTGAGACCTACATAAAAACTTAAAAGTATTCAACTTTATCTCAAAAGACATAGAATTTTAGAATAGAAGTGTAAGTCAAGGGAACTCATTTAGTTGACTGTGTTCTTAGAATATACCTCCCATATTTGACAATCTACTTCCATAGTGATACTACCTCGGAAACCCAAGGAGAGGTCACTATTAGTTGGGTCCAACTCAACGGCACATAACAACAACAACAACAACATTTGTCTCTTTAAGGTAATGTAGATGTCTGCATGAAGTGATAATTTAATTCAAATATGGATTTATATTTCCAAGTTAGAGAACCTAGCATTCCACTATCCAAAACGTCTACAATTTGAATCTACCAGCTGGTCCATGGAATAAAGATGTGGCAGTCTGTTTCTGTAAAAATTATAGCCTTGAGAACTTTATGGGTCATTATTTTGTCTTGTATGGTCACTATTAATTGGAGCTAAATTAACAGCAATTGGTTCCATTTATTTCCAAGTTATTTGTGGTGAACTTTACTGGACTCACCATGTATTATCCATTTGCTATCAAGTTGATTCTGATTCATGGTGATGGTAAGTGTGTCAGAATAAAACTGTGCACCATAGGATTTTCAATAGTTAATTTTTTTGGAAGTATATCACTACACCTTTCTACAAAGATGCCTTTTGGTAGAAGCTGAGCACATTAACTATTTGTATCATCGAGGTACTCCCTCCATATAGTACTTACTAAGAATTTAAACTGTTCTGTAACTTTGCTAATATTTCCTCTGTATCTAACAGATACTTATACATCCCATTCATTATTGACATTATTATTTTTAAAAATCATATTTCAAGGTAGCATAGCTTGGCTATTATTGAAAACCCTGATTAATATTGAATGTTGATGAAAATGTTAGGTTTTGAAATGAAATAAACCTGGCATTAGTATCTAAACTTGGTCTTTCTATGGAAACAGTAGTTAAATTTTCTGATCCTCAGTTTCTCCATTTGATAATAATATTTTGCATGAATATTATAAACTTAAATATTAAGATAAAGTCTACAAATTATTGGTCTAAATAAAAGCTTATAATTGAGACTCAAATAATA
>NW_006922453.1:613284-615496 GCF_000298275.1 Orycteropus afer afer
GTTTTACCAAATTGTTTCAATTATTGAAATCAATTTCTACAATCTATGTCCATAAAATAGTCATTTTTGGTGGGTAGATAGAGGAGAGAAAAAGCATTGCCCATAAGAGGCAATCTTACATTGTTTCCCTAGACAATAGAATCTGAAGAATATTAAATGTCAGAGAAAGGAACAAAATCTGTCTTGGAAGAAGTACAGCCTGAATGCTCCTTAGAAGTGAGAATGACCAGACTTTGTCTCTCCTTTCTTCATCATGTTATCAGAAGTAATAAGTCCTTGAGGAAGATTATCATGCATGGTTAACTAGAGGGTCAGCCTAGAAGAGGAAGTTCACCAATGAGATAGATTGACACAGTGCCTGTGATTAAAGATTCAAGTATGGCAATGATTGTGAGGATGGCATAGGACAGGGCAGTGCTTCACTCTGTTGTACATAAGATCACTAAGAGTCACAACACTTGACAGCACCTAACAGCAATAAAAATTTTTCTTGAGGGGAACCCGCATGATGATTCTCCTCAAGAAGAAGAAGCTCAGCAATTCCAGCCCACCATCACTCTGAGGGACAAGGGTGTGTCAGTTTGCTTCTGTGAGGATTTGTAGCCTTGGAGATGCTATGTTCAGCTTTTTCTTGTATGGTCACTTTGGATAGAAATTAATTGGACAGCAGTAGATTTCAGTTTTCAGTTTTAAGCTATCTTGGGATAATTGTGCATGGGGAGAGGAAAGCCAAATGATTTTGATTCCTTCCTGACTCCTATCTCTGGCAGTAATACCTCATATTCTGGGGTTGTTTACCTGTTTTTCCAGACACCACTGGAGGAGCAATGACTCAGGCAGGTACAATGTTGTCATTGTGCATACTTATCAAACTATTTGACAATCTTTCTTGACTGTGTCACTTCTTATATCTCTAGAAAGGGTCGTCAAGAATTTATGAAGAGGGAACCATTTCTATAAGACTCTGAACCATCCCTAGGGTCATTCTAACTAAGAAACAGGAAAGTGGCTACGATCTTGGGAGGTGATGGGACTGAGCAGTGTTGAGGAGGTACACACTCTGTATCCAAGACAAGGAGTATACTTATAATTTCTAGGAATATGTATACTTTGAAAATCATTATCTAATAACTATATTTTTTTCAAAATAAAAGGTAATATTCATTTAAATCTTACCTCAAAATAATGTAAAAAAAAATGAGGTTGGGAAAATGTCCATACATAATCATATAATTTAATTGATGTATATTCACTGTATCAGGAAATTAAAAGGGTGTGTAATACAATACAGTTTAAATTTTGTGTATTTAGATCATTGGGAAAAGGGGAAGACTTTCAACAAGATGGCCTGACAGTGGCTGCAACAATGGTTTCAACCACAGGAAGGATCGTGAGGATGGTGCGTGACTGGACGGTGCTTTGTTCTGCTGTACATAGGATCATTATGAGTCACAACCCACTCACAGCACCCAACAACAACAACTTTTCATGTAGGGTTTTGTATCCTCAATAATTATTACATCATAATCACCAATATTTAGGAGTATCATAAAGTTGGAGAGTCAGTCGAATTTTCTTAAAAAAAAAAGCCAAGAGTATTTCATTCAGATGATCATATTCTTTTTTATTTTTCTGTATGACTAGTGAATAGTCTTTTCTTCTAAACATAAGTACATTATAAATTAATATGTATGTGCATTTTGCTATCACATTATGAAAATAATTAGCTAAGTGCACTCTCTCTCTATATATATATATTAGTGGTACTCTATTGTTTAGATGAACTTAATGGAAGCTGTTGTTGGCAGTCCAGAAATATAAGATATAGGAAGCAACCTTATTAATGACCCAGACTGTTTCATTCAGTGACTTCTAAATTTTGTATTTTAACAATAGAATGTAAGTGAAGTTAAATCCATCTCTGACACAGTTCAACTTTGTCTCCCCTTGTAAAGTTATTTGGCAGTTTTTTCATTTATTTTTATGCTTAATATAATTAACATGATGAAATGGTTAATTAAGCTAATCCTGACTGAGAAGACAGAGGAAAGAAATACATAATCCATTGGTTACAGAAGACTTTTTAAAAATTTATCTCATCTTCCAAAAGACAATGTTGTTGTTATTTGCCGTCAAGTCAGACTCGACTCATAGACACCCCTCCTTGGGTTTCAGAGACATTATCACTATGGAATTAGATTGCTCAATCTTC
>NW_006922453.1:616121-618010 GCF_000298275.1 Orycteropus afer afer
CTGTTTGTTAAAGCTATCCCATTTGTGGTATATTCTTGTCAGAGTGACACTAGGTAACCAGAACAGACTGTAAAGAGGTTCAAAAGTAAGATTTAAGGGGGGAAAAAAGGATCCAATATCATGGATAATTTGAAATACAAACAATGTATTATCAGGTAATTTTGATTTAAATCTTGAAGGAACATTGTACAATTCTCTTCAGTTTCCTTAGCATGCTGTGGAAACTTTAGTTAAGCATTTAGATTTCTTTGTGTGCTTATTGAATGTTTTTCCTCAAAAACAAACAAAAAAAAAGATTATAAAAAACAAAAACAAGAACTTCTGATATTTTAATTTCCTTAAGTTAGACTTCTTTGTCTTGATCTTTTTCACAAAAGTCCTTGCAAGTTTTCACACTGAATTATTGTTATTGATATTTTACAATATTCATAATATTCTCCAATACCGTAAGTGAAATCTTTCCAGACATGGGTTTTAGGCACAGTTATATCAGTTTTAATGTTTAATGTTCTGTATTTTACTGAGAAATTAGTCATGAACAACTATAAGACTTCTATACTTATTTATTTGTCAACAACCTTCAGATTGACTCCAAAATATTAGTCTTCTAAATGAATTATTTTCTACATTTGTGAGGACATCAAAAGGACAGCAAAATGATAGATCAATGGTCTTTTGAGAACTCAAGCTGATTCTGAAGGCTTCAAAGAGTGAGTAAATTGAAATTCATAAAGTGAGCTTTACGTTGCCTATTTTTATTACAGAGTGTTTTAAAATCAGATTTAGGTATCAAACACACATTTACCTTCACCAATAAATAATAGTTTTTGTTAGGTTAGACTGTAGACACCATATAATTATATTATTTATACTGTTAGTATTCAATGTAACTCAAAACCCTTTCTATCTTCACCTCCCTATAGTAAATCAAAACATTCTCTAGTAAAGTAATGATAATGACTGCATAATATCACTGTAGTCACACAGAACCCCTATTATTTCTCGCTGAATTTAAATGATTTTTCAAATGGTAAGAGTTTCATTTAAAATATAACAGTGCACGCTATTTATCCAGGGTTCCCAAAAATGAAAAGTAATCTGAAGTAAAATAAATGTACACTAAAAAGCCACAATATGTAAGGAAAAGTTTTTCACAATACATTCAATAAACAGCAAAGGAAATATCTCTTCAAGATCAATTGGTTTATATATTTATATTTTAAAGAAGTGAAATAGATCTTGTTATTGTCCTAATATTTTGTAGTTCACTATTTCTTTTTATTTTATTATCTCCTTTAGGGTGCCTGTTGTTGTTGTAGTTGCTAGGTGCCATTGAGTCAGTTCTGATTCATATGTACAACAGAATAAAACACTGCCTGGTCCTTTGCCAGACTTACAGTCCTTGCCATACCTGAGACCATTGTTGCAGTCACTGTGTCAATTCTACTCATCAAGGGCTTTCCCCTTCTTAGTTGACCCTCCACTTTATCAAGCATGACATCCTTCTCCATGGAATGGTCCTTTCTGACAACATGACCAAAGTAGGCGAGGCAAAGTCTGGCCATTCTTGCTTCCAAAGAGCATTCCAGCTGCACTTCTCCAGGACAGATTTGTTGCTCATTGAAATTTTCCTTTCAGTTATTTTATCTTTTTGTTTCTTCCACTAGCTTTAGCTACTCTCCATTCAAGAGCAAATTTTAGAGTCTCTTCTGACATCCATTTTGTTCTGTTCTTCCTTTCCTGTCTGTTTAATGACCTTTTGCTTTCTTCATATATGATGTCCTTGATTTCATCCACCAATCCATCTGGTTTTCAGCCATTGGTGTTGAATGCATCAAATCTATTCTTTAGATGGTCTCTAACTTTGGCAGGAGCTCTGGTAGCATAGT